>NC_081530.1:36360939-36420939 GCF_030273125.1 Centropristis striata | reverse complement strand
CCACAGTCGGTGTTAGTTTAGTGAAGCTGTCGACCGGCGGGAGAGCTGAAACGTCTTAGAGAGACCAGAGATCATCGAGGTTCCCCTGGCGGCCATGTTGGGGCCTCAGCTGCTGCTCGCCGCCGCCGCCACGCCGTGAACCAACAACCAGCTCATGAACGCTTCAGAGTCCTGATTTCTATTGTTTCTACGCTTGTTCTTGGTGTCTATAAGGACTTATCCGACCTCGTTCCTCCCTCTGCGAGTCATGGCGGAGTCCAGCTCGGCGCCGGCGGCGGAGCTGCTGATGGAACTCAACAAAGAGGACGGCAACGAGGGCGTCTCCAAAGAACTGATGGTACCCGCGGCGCCGAGCAGCAACGGCGCCGCCGACAGCCCCGTCCCCGCCAAAGTCCTGAAGGAGGAGGAGGAGGACGAGGCCACGCCCACGCCGCCAGACTCGTCCTCGCTGTCGTCTGAAAACATGACGGTTACCGCCATCACCACAGAAGAAGAATCTCTGTCGGCGCTGCTCAGACACATCAAGACGGACCGAGGAGAGACAGGTGAGAGACGAGACAAACAAACACAAAATGACACAAAAAAGACACAAAATGTCCAAAAAGACAAAATTACCAAAAAAGACACAATATGACACAAAAAATGACCACATGACACAAAATGACCAAAAAAGAAAAAAAGGCCCAAAAAGGCGTAAAAATGACCCGAAAAAGACGTAACTGTACGTGTCCGTATAATAATAATAATATAACTGTTTGTGCTCTGCGAGCCTCAATATGGGTCGATTTAACCATAGACTCATATGGGTGGTTACGGGTGGTTTCAGCAGGTGAAACGTTAATCACGTGTTTAAAATAAATAATTACATTCCGGTCTGAGCCACACAACTGGGACTCAAACTAGTCTCTAGTCTCTGATGTGTGTTCTGGTCTTCAGGTCTGGACCTGGACCTGGAGGAGAGCTCGTCTATGGCGGGGGGGTCTGAGGACCAGCGGGGGTCCACAGACTCGGCCTCGTTCTCCATCCCTAGTCTGGACCTGTCTGAGGGGGTCCTGGCGGTGGGGAACTCTCTGGACCTGGAGGACGGTCTGTCCTCGTCCTACTCGGCACTCGGCGTGGAGGGAGTCTCCCCGTCCGCTGAGGGACCCGGTCTGAAGGAGGGACCCGGTCTGAAGGAGGGACCCGGTCTGAAGGACCAGGAGACGCTGGATGCTGCTGGTGAGACTTGGACCTTTAAATCTGGAGCGAGTCCTGAGCTGTAATTAAACTCTGGATCAATAACTGATCAATAATTAATGAGCAGAATGAAACTAGAAACCTTCGTTCATTATTTAAACATTAACCTCTTCATCACTGATTCTCCTCATTACAACCACTAGAATAATCACAAGTTAATCATCAATATCTCCTCATCCGTAAACATTATATATATATTAAAAATTATATATATTAAGCATTATATATTAAATATTATATATATTAAGCATTATATATTAAATATATATATATTACATTTTAAATATATTAAGCGTTATATATTAAATATTATATATATTAAGCATTGCATTATATATTAAATATATATATATATATATATATAATATATCTATTAAATTATTAATATTATATTATAATTAATTTAATAGTATTATAATTACATTTCTGTATTTTTTTCACATAAAATCAAATGTGTTTTATAACCTGTGAAGCTGTAACGTGACTGTAGTTCTCCTCCGGTCCACAGGAGGCGCTGCAGCTGCTCCTCCTGCTGCCTCCTCCTCCTCCACAGCGGCGGCGGCGGCAGCGGGTCCGGAGGCGGCGGCGGGCGTGGCGGGGGCGGGGCCGACCATGCCGGCGTACTACCTGGTGAAGTGGATCACCTGGAAGGAGAAGAAGACTCCGATCATCACGCAGAGCGAGAACGGGCCCTGCCCCCTGCTGGCCATCATGAACACGCTCTTCCTGCGCTGGAAGGTAGAAAATAATTCACTTTGTTTACATGACACTTTAAAAACAACAACAAATTATTGTGTTAATCCGACTATAACTGGACAACTGAAGTGCATGTAAACGTGTCACATTAGCAGGTTGCACATTAGCAGGATGCACGTTAGCCGGTCACATTAGCAGGATGCACATTAGTCGGTCACATTAGCAGGTCGCACATTAGTCGGTCACATTAGCAGGTCGCACATTAGTCGGTCACATTAGCAGGTTGCACCTTAGCCGGTCGCATTAGCCGGTCACATTAGTCTGTCACATTAGCAGGATGCACGTTAGCCGGTCACATTAGCAGGATGCACATTAGTCGGTCACATTAGCAGGTCGCACATTAGTCGGTCACATTAGCAGGTTGCACCTTAGCAGGATGCACGTTAGCCGGTCACATTAGCAGGATGCACATTAGTCGGTCGCATTAGCAGGTCGCACATTAGTCGGTCACATTAGCAGGTTGCACCTTAGCCGGTCGCATTAGCCGGTCACATTAGTCTGTCACATTAGCGGGTTGCACATTAGCCTTTCACATTAGCCGGTCACATTAGTTGGTCACATTAGCGGGTCGCGCATTAGCCGCTTGCATTAGCCGCTTGCATTAGCCGCTTGCATTAGCCGCTTGCATTAGCCGCTTGCATTAGCCGCTTGCATTAGCCGGTCACGCATTAGGTTGCATATGTAGGCAATAGTTAAGACAATAAATAAGGTTATCTATGTTGTAACGTTTGTAAACTTCCACAATAAACTAAAAAGTACTCAATATAATCAATATATTAAAATTAATTAATAAAATAAATTTGATCAACATAAATTACGTTGAATATGTTTTAGTGACACAACCAACTGAAAACTACTGAACATATATTCAATTAAAAAAATTTAATAATAAAAATAATTTAGATAAAATATATGAGATTGAATGAGTTTTAAAGTTAGTGCACTTCCACAAAGTACTAAAAAGATTAAACATATATTCAATATTTAAATAAACCTGCTGTACATTTAGTTGATATTTTTTAAATTGTAGAATAAAAAATGTGTTGTAATCTTATATATTAATTGTGTTTTCAGGCGAAACTTCCTGCTCAGACAGAAGTCGTCACCACAGAGGACCTGATGGCTCACCTGGGTAACACACACACACACACACACACACACACACACACACCTCTAAATATTGTGCATAGATTTGGTTTTATTTTGCTTTGTTATTAATAATTGCTTTTTGGAATACACATGCTGTCCATTTAATGTTTTACATGTACGAGTGATGCCAACCTCTTCTATGCAAAGAACTCCAAATTTCTTCGACCATTACTAAATATTATTATGACAATTTTGTGAATCTTATTCATCACTTTTGTTCTGTTGAAAACATACATTATTTTTATATATTTCTTTATTATTTAAATATATATAAACATATACACATTTCTTTATTCTATTTTTATTGAATTGTTTTTGTTTAAATTTGTTATGTTTTGTTTATTCCAAAACTTAATAATCACTAATCCAACACTGAATATCTTATTTATCAATGTTTTCATTGTTTTTTTGTTTTATTTAATTGTATTAATTCTCCCATTTAATTTTCCATTCTACTTATTTCTTTGTATTAATTTTAATATATATTAATTTTGGCTTATTTAAGCATATAATCTTCAGAAAAATAAAGTGAAAGGATGGTTCTGGTGTTATTTTAATACTTCTGTGCATCATTTAAGTACTTGCTATTAATATACATTATTATAATATTAATGTGTGTTTGTTGTGCAGGAGAGTGTGTGTTGTCTGTTACACCCAGAGAGAAGACTGACGGGATGGAGCTCAACTTCCAGCAGGTACACACACACACACACACACACACACACACACACATTCTTGTACTTCTATCTTTACGAGGGCCTTCATTGGAATAGTGAATTCCCTTGCAAGATTATTTTTTGGTTTTAGTTTTTTGTAATTTGTTGGGTGGGAGATTTAAAGAGGTCACAGTAAATTTTGCCTTTATTTCCTTTGTCTGATCCATCTTCATTGTGTATGAAAAAAGTTGAGAAAGAGGAAAACGAAGGACATTTTCACTATAATTTTAGTTAGTTTTGTAACCACACAATACAGTTTCAGTTAATTATCATTATCATGTAACCTTTAACCCTTAAAACAAAGTCTGAAATCTCAAAAAAGCCTTTAAAGAAGTGAGGACCGGCTGAAATGTCCTCACTTTGCAAACATGTCCTCACTCTGTTGGTTAAAAACGTGTCCTGGTCCTCACTATGTAGGAAGAACAAGAACACACACAAACACACACACACACACAGACAGTATTCATAGCTATACAGGTAAACAAACAGTTTTTGATTCTACAGGTCAACAGATTTTCTGCCTGAACTTTATTTTGAAAGTCACCTGTGTGTGTGTGTGTGTGTGTGTGTGTGTGTGTGTGTAGAACATGAGTGATGCGATGGCCGTCCTCCCGAAGCTCTCCACTGGTTTGGACGTTAACGTTCGTTTCACCGGAGTGACGGACTTCGAGTACACGCCTGAATGCATCGTGTTCGACCTGCTGGACATCCCTCTGTACCACGGCTGGCTGGTCGACCCACAGGTACACACACGCTTGAGTTTGGTTATTTTTTCCAATGTAAGCATTCATCACGTATTATTATTTTTTTTTTTTGTGCTTTTAAAGATGTTCCTTATTTCCAACACTAAAGCATCCTGCCAGTTGTAAAAAATGTGTAAAATTGTTTGTTGTGTTCAGAGTCCAGAGATGGTGGCTTCAGTCGGGAAACTGAGCTACAACCAGCTGGTGGAGAAAATCATCGACTACAAACACTCAGCGGACAGCAGCCGAGTCAGTGAAGGTAACACACACAATAATAATAATAATAATAATAATAATTAAAGCTGCAAGCAGCGATGAACGGGCTCGAGCAGAGTGGAGCAGCGGGGTAAAGCGATTCCAATATAATCTCAAACGATTCAATAGTTATGAAAAGGGGGCGTGGTTAAAGCATAAGGAGTGGGACTTTATTAAATATTGTTATGTAGAACTGTTCAGTGATGGACCATCATCATGCATGACAAGTTTGAGGCAGATTGGACAATGTATGGTCAAGTTATAAGGTCTCGTGTTTTATGCCAAAGCGCCATATTTTGCCGCCATGCCACGCCACGCCCCCATAGTGTGACGGTCTACAAAGCTTTTCATAACTGTTGATCCCAAAGGCCTTGTGATGGTGCTGAACTAATCTGAAGTCTACCGGATGAAATCTGTAGGAGGAGTTTGTTAAAGTATGCGGCATGGAAATGGCAAAAAAACGTCTAAAACGCCATTTTCAATCCAAGATGGCCGACTTCCTGTTCTTTTTTGGGTATGGCTTCTGTAGACTTTTCGGTGCGTCTACCCATGATACATGTATGGACCAAATTTCGTGTCTCTACGACAAACCTGTTTTTGGGGCTAAATTCTAGGGGGCGCTAGTAGGTCATTTAGCCACGCCCATTTCTGAGACCAATGAAATACCACGAAAAGCAAGAAAAAAGTCAGAAAAGCAGAAAAAAAAAGTCTCAGAAAAACAGAAAAAATACCATTAACAACAGAAAAATTACTCATTAAAACAGAAATAACTACCTTGAAAGACAAGGGACAATAATACCACGCAAAACAAACAAAAACAAAATAATAAAAAATATCAAGGCCCATTTCTGAAACCAATGAAATACGCAAATTCTTGGCGAGATTGAATTTTGTCCCAAAGTTTGGTGAGTTTTGGAATATGATAAAACCTCAAACGCGATTAATTTGCCGTTATAATAATAATAAACTGACCAATTCCAACAGATTCCTCCACCGTTGGAGCTCGGGGCCTAAAACATTTTATTTACTTACGCTTTACATGGTTCTCAAAGACGGTTTACAGTTAAAATACAGTGAAGACGCAGTTACAAATCAAGTGTTTGTGTGTATTTGTACTCGTGTTGTGTGCAGGTCTGGTGGCGGAGCAGTTCCTGGAGGCGACGGCCACCCAGCTCTCCTACCACGGCCTCTGTGAACTCAACACCACGGCCAAAGAGGGAGAGATCTCCGTCTTCTTCAGGAACAACCACTTCAGCACCATGATCAAACACAAGGTGGACTAAAGGCACTCTAGTCTCCTTTAAGGGTTAAAACACCTGTACCTGTCCGTCTGTCCCCCAGGGACACCTGTACCTGTGGTAGTAAAGAGTCTGTCTGTCCCTCAGGGACACCTGTACCTGCTGGTGACGGACCAGGGCTTCCTGCAGGAGGACAGTCTGGTCTGGGAGTCTCTCCACAACGTCGAGGGAGACGGGAACTTCTGCGACTCCGACTTCAGACTCTGTCATCCTCCTCAGAGAGCTCCGCCCACCGCCAGCCTGCCGCCCAGCGCCCAGGAGCAGCAGAGGCAGATCGACCAGGTGAGACGGGTCCACGGGGTGAGACAGGTACACCAGGTGAGACAGAGACAGGTACACCAGGTGAGACAGGTACACCAGGAGGGACAGGGACAGATCGACCAGGTGAGACAGGGACAGGTACACCAGGTGGGACAGAGACACCAGGTGAGACAGGTCAACCAGGTGAGACAGGGACAGATCGAACAGGTGAGACAGGCCCACGGGGTGAGACAGAGACAGGTCCACCAGGTGAGACAGGGACAGGTACACCAGGTGAGACAGGGACAGGTGGTTCTGATGAAGCTCTCGTCAGTTGATTAGTCATTGAGTCTTCTTTGTTGGTGTCTGGATGACTCCCTGGTTGACCTCTTCTTTGTTGGTCTCTGGAGGACTCCCTGGTTGAGCCTTTTCTTTGTTGGTGTCAGGAGGACTCCCTGGTTGAGCCTCTTCTTTGTTGGTGTCAGGAGGACTCCCTGGTTGAGCCTCTTCTTTGTTGGTGTCAGGAGGACTCCCTGGTTGAGCCTCTTCTTTGTTGGTGTCTGGAGGACTCCCTGGTTGACCTCTTCTTTGTTGGTGCAGGACTACCTGGTGGCGGTGTCCCTGCAGCAGCAGCAGGGCGGGGCCCCGGGGCCCCTCAGTGACCTGGAGCTGGCCCGGCAGCTGCAGCAGGAGGAGTACCAGCAGCAGCAGCAGCTCCAGCAGCAGCAGCAGCAGCAGCAGCAGGGAGCAGCACCGGCACCACAACAGGTAAATAACACCTGAACCACAGCAGGTAGATAACACCTGAACCACAGCAGGTAAATAACACCTGAACCACAGCAGGTAAATAACACCTGAACCACAGCAGGTAGATAACACCTGAACCACAGCAGGTAGATAACACCTGAACCACAGCAGGTAGATAACACCTGAACACCTGAACCACAGCGGGTAGATAACACCTGAACCACAGCAGGTAGATAACACTTGAACACCTGAACCACAGCAGGTAGATAACACCTGAACCACAGGAGGTAGATAACACCTGAACCACAGCAGGTAGATAACACCTGAACCACAGCAGGTAGATAACACCTGAACACCTGAACCACAGCAGGTAAATAACACCTGAACACCTGAACCACAGCAGGTAGATAACACCTGAACCACAGCAGGTAGATAACACCTGAACCACAGCAGGTAGATAACACCTGAACCACAGCAGGTAGATAACACCTGAACACCTGAACCACAGCAGTTAGATAACACCTGAACACCTGAACCACAGCAGGTAAATAACACCTGAACCACAGCAGGTAGATAACACCTGAACACCTGAACCACAGCAGGTAAATAACACCTGAACCACAGCAGTTAGATAACACCTGAACACCTGAACCACAGCAGGTAAATAACACCTGAACCACAGCAGGTAGATAACACCTGAACACCTGAACCACAGCAGGTAAATAACACCTGAACCACAGCAGGTAGATAACACCTGAACCACAGCAGGTAGATAACACCTGAACCACAGCAGGTAGATAACACCTGAACCACAGCAGGTAGATAACACCTGAACCACAGCAGGTAAATAACACCTGAACACCTGAACCATAGCAGGTAGATAACACCTGAACACCTGAACCACAGCAGGTAAATAACACCTGAACCACAGCAGGTAGATAACACCTGAACCACAGCAGGTAGATAACACCTGAACCACAGCAGGTAGATAACACCTGAACACCTGAACCACAGCGGGTAGATAACACCTGAACCACAGCAGGTAGATAACACTTGAACACCTGAACCACAGCAGGTAGATAACACCTGAACCACAGGAGGTAGATAACACCTGAACCACAGCAGGTAGATAACACCTGAACCACAGCAGGTAGATAACACCTGAACACCTGAACCACAGCAGGTAAATAACACCTGAACACCTGAACCACAGCAGGTAGATAACACCTGAACCACAGCAGGTAGATAACACCTGAACCACAGCAGGTAGATAACACCTGAACCACAGCAGGTAGATAACACCTGAACACCTGAACCACAGCAGTTAGATAACACCTGAACACCTGAACCACAGCAGGTAAATAACACCTGAACCACAGCAGGTAGATAACACCTGAACACCTGAACCACAGCAGGTAAATAACACCTGAACCACAGCAGTTAGATAACACCTGAACACCTGAACCACAGCAGGTAAATAACACCTGAACCACAGCAGGTAGATAACACCTGAACACCTGAACCACAGCAGGTAAATAACACCTGAACCACAGCAGGTAGATAACACCTGAACCACAGCAGGTAAATAACACCTGAACCACAGCAGGTAGATAACACCTGAACCACAGCAGGTAGATAACACCTGAACCACAGCAGGTAGATAACACCTGAACCACAGCAGGTAAATAACACCTGAACACCTGAACCATAGCAGGTAGATAACACCTGAACACCTGAACCACAGCAGGTAAATAACACCTGAACCACAGCAGGTAGATAACACCTGAACCACAGCAGGTAGATAACACCTGAACCACAGCAGGTAGATAACACCTGAACACCTGAACCACAACAGGTAAATAACACCTGAACCACAGCAGGTAAATAACACCTGAACCACCATAAAAACACTACCAGACACCAGCTACACCACCCAGACCACCTCCCCTCTCCCCCTCTCCGCCTCAGTAATCTCATGCGTCACCACGGCTACGCTTATGACGTCCCACTCTACATCTCCACCAAAACCATCAATGCTGCCACTCACTCCGCCTCACCGATATCAAAACCTCCTCCACCACCAGGCCCCCTCCTACCTCACTGACCTCCTCCACCACCAGGCCCCCTCCTGCTTCACTGACCTCCTCCACCACCAGGCCCCCTCCTACCTCACTGACCTCCTCCACCACCAGGCCCCCTCCTGCTTCACTGACCTCCTCCACCACCAGGCCCCCTCCTACCTCACTGACCTCCTCCACCACCAGGCCCCTTCCTGCTTCACTGACCTCCTCCACCACCAGGCCCCCTCCTACCTCACTGACCTCCTCCACCACCAGGCCCCCTCCTACCTCACTGACCTCCTCCACCACCAGGCCCCCTCCTACCTCACTGACCTCCTCCACCACCAGGCCCCCTCCTACCTCACTGACCTCTTCCACCACCAGGCCCCCTCCTACCTCACTGTCCTCCTCCACCACCAGGCCCTCTCTTAGCTCACTGACCTCCTCCACCACCAGGCCCCCTCCTACCTCACTGACCTCCTCCACCACCAGGCCCCCTCTTACCTCACTAACCTCATCCACCACCAGGCCCCCTCCTATCTCACTGACCTCCTCCACCACCAGGCCCCCTCCTACCTCACTGACCTCTTCCACCACCAGGCCCCCTCCTACCTCACTGTCCTCCTCCACCACCAGGCCCTCTCTTAGCTCACTGACCTCCTCCACCACCAGGCCCCCTCCTACCTCACTGACCTCCTCCACCACCAGGCCCCCTCTTACCTCACTAACCTCATCCACCACCAGGCCCCCTCCTATCTCACTGACCTCCTCCACCACCAGGCCCCCTCTTACCTCACTGACCTCCTCCACCACCAGGCCCCCTCCTACCTCACTGACCTCCTCCACCACCAGGCCCCTCCTACCTCACTGACCTCCTCCACCACCAGGCCCCTCCTACCTCACTGACCTCCTCCACCACCAGGCCCCCTCCTACCTCACTGACCTCCTCCACCACCAGGCCCCTCCTACCTCACTGACCTCCTCCACCACCAGGCCCACTCCTACCTCAATGACCTCCTCCACCACCAGACTCCCTCTTACTTCACTGACCTCCTCCACCACCAGGCCCCCTCCTACCTCACTGACCTCCTCCACCACCAGGCCCCCTCCTTCCTCACTGACCTCCTCCACCACCAGGCCCCCTCCTACCTCACTGACCTCCTCCACCACCAGGCCCCCTCTTACTTCACTGACCTCCTCCACCACCAGGCCCCCTCTTACTTTACTGACCTCCTCCACCACCAGGCCCCCTCTTACTTCACTGACCTCCTCCACCACCAGGCCCCCTCCTACCTCACTGACCTCCTCCACCACCAGGCCCCCTCCTACCTCACTGACCTCCTCCACCACCAGGCCCCCTCCTACCTCACTCACCTCCTCCACCACCAGGCCCCCTCCTACCTCACTGACCTCATCCACCACCAGGCCCCCTCTTACTTCACTGACCTCCTCCACCACCAGGCCCCCTCCTACCTCACTGACCTCCTCCACCACCAGGCCCCCTCCTACCTCACTGTTTTTTTAATCTTTAACTGCATTTGAACTGTTTTAACTGTGAAGCGTCTTTGTTTACCCTGAAGTGTTCTATAAATAAAATGTGTTATTATTATTATTATTATTTTTATTACTACGAGGAGTGACGATGACATCACTGTGTCTCCAGGTCAGAGGTCAGGGGTCACAGCAGGGCGGGGCCAGGAGAAGAGAGAAGGACTCGGACTGTGTCGTCCTATAGACTCTTCTTCATCTTCATCATCTACGACCAACCACCAACACACACACACACACACACACACACACACACACACAGTAACACTCTGTCAGCTCGATGCCAAACCCCAGTGAGTGCTTTTGTTAAACAGTTTGTCAGACGTGATTCCTGGTTTTGGAAAGTTTGTAAAGATGTCAGAAAGTTCTAATAATAAAGATCTATAAGTTCTAACTAACGGCTTTAATCATCATCAATAAATGAATAATTCACTAATGCGTTATTGATCAGCTGTGAAACATTAATAAGAAGAGTTTAGATGATAATGGATGAAATGATTTCAGAATGTAAAAGTTTTCCTTGGAATAATAATAAATTATATTGTTACTATTAAAACCAAATAAGATTTGTTATCATAAGACATATTTAAAAAGTTCCTCCAGGAGGATCAAAGCTGATTAATCACCTTCTAAATGTGTATTGATGAAGCTGTTAGTTACAACTTGTTACATAATGAAGGAAACTGTTGAAACTGTGTTTGATGTAAAATGTGTTTGATGGGACCAGCAGAGGTCAGAGGTCACGTTTCTGCTTCGGACTGATCCAATAATCCGCTTCACTGCAGAACAAACTCAACGTCAAACACCAGGAGTCCCCCTCACATCAACACTGATGATAATTTATGCAGAAAACAAGCTCTGAGGTCCAATAAAGTTTGTTTAATGAATAAAATTATAAATAAAACTGAAAGTTTTCACGCAGTTGTTTTAGAAATGTGTATGACGAGAAGTATGGGTCATATTTCATTATTCCCTCTCACATCAACACTTTAACCTCTCACGTTAACACTTTAACCCCTCACATTCACACTTTAATCTCTCACATTAACAAAAATACCTCTCACATTAACACTGTAATCTCTCACATTCACACTTTAACTTCTCACATTAACACTTTAAACTCCCACATTAACACTTTAACCTCTCACGTTAACACTTTAACCCCTCACATTCACACTTGAATCTCTCACATTAACACTTTAACCTCTCACGTTAACACTTTAACCTCTCACATACACCCTTTAACCCCTCACATTCACAAAAATATCTCTCACATTAACACTTTAATCTCTCACATTCACACTTTAACTTCTCATTCACAAAAATACCTCTCACATTAACCTCACATTCACACTTTAACCTCACATTAACAAAAATACCTCTCACATTAGGTAAAAGTGTTAATGTGAGAGGTTAAAGTGTGAATGTGAGAGGTTAAAGTGTTGATGTGAGAGGTTAAAGTGTTAATGTGTGAGGTTAAAGTGTGAATGTGAGAGGTTTAAGTGTGAATGGGAGAAGCCAAAGTGTGAATGTGAGAGGTTAAAGTGTTAATGTGAGAGGTTAAAGTGTGAATGTGAGAGGTTAAAGTGTTAATGTGTGAGGTTAAAGTGTGAATGTGAGAGGTTAAAGTGTGAATGTGAGAAGCCAAAGTGTGAATGTGAGAGGTTAAAGTGTTAATGTGAGAGGTTAAAGTGTGAATGTGAGAGGTTAAAGTGTGAATGTGAGAGGTTAATGTGAGAGGTTGAAGTGTGAATGTGAGAGGTTGAAGTGTTAATGTGAGAGGTTAAAGTGTGAATGTGAGAGGTTAATGTGAGAGGTTGAAGTGTGAATGTGAGAGGTTAAAGTGTGAATGTGAGAGGTTAAAGTGTGAATGTGAGAGGTTAAAGTGTTAATGTGAGAGGTTAATGTGAGAGGTTTAAGTGTGAATGTGAGAGGTTGAAGTGTTAATGTGAGAGGTTAAAGTGTGAATGTGAGAGGTTAATGTGAGAGGTTGAAGTGTGAATGTGAGAGGTTAAAGTGTGAATGTGAGAGGTTAAAGTGTGAATGTGAGAGGTTAAAGTGTGAATGTGAGAGGTTAAAGTGTTAATGTGAGAGGTTAAAGTGTGAATGTGAGAGGTTGAAGTGTTAATGTGAGAGGTTAAAGTGTGAATGTGAGAGGTTAATGTGAGAGGTTGAAGTGTGAATGTGAGAGGTTAAAGTGTGAATGTGAGAGGTTAAAGTGTGAATGTGAGAGGTTAAAGTGTTAATGTGAGAGGTTAAAGTGTGAATGTGAGAGGTTGAAGTGTTAATGTGAGAGGTTAAAGTGTGAATGTGAGAGGTTAATGTGAGAGGTTGAAGTGTGAATGTGAGAGGTTAAAGTGTGAATGTGAGAGGTTAAAGTGTTAATGTGAGAGGTTAAAGTGTGAATGTGAGAGGTTAAAGTGTTAATGTGAGAGGTTAAAGTGTGAACGTTTATAAACAAACAAAAAAAGAAACTGAATCCGACTGAAGTAAAAACTTTTGACATTATTTCAATAAAAAGTGACAAAGATGAAAATGAAAGATGACGAGCTGCTTTAATCACTTTAGTGTTTAATGTTTAATACCAACTAAAGTCAAAAACATGGAGGAATCGTTTACAAACAGAACGTTTTCATTCAGGATAATAATAATAATAAATGCACTTTCAGAGTTTTCACATTGAATTGTTGAATGTGTTTGAGCTGATGATGATAACGAAGAAAGAAGGCATGAAAGGTTTTAATAAGAAGAGACGAGTTTCATCACTTCACACACTAAACAACCATTTTATCACCTCATATTATATGATATATTATATTTATTAGAGTTAACAGGTTGAAACAAACAAACAATATCAGGAGAATTCTGACACTTTTAAATGTTTCTGTTATTAAAATACAGTGGTGGGAAAAGAATTCAGGTCATTTACTGCAGTAAAAATACTAAAGTTGGAATTTTGACTTTTTTTTCTCATATTTGACTAAATATTTCATAATTTTGACTAAATAAGTTGGAATTCTGACTTTTATCTCATAATTTTGACTAAATATCTTGTCATTTTGATTAAATATTCTGGAAATTTGTCCAGATTATTTAGTCAAAATTATAAAATATTTAGTCAAATATGAGAAAAAAAGTCAAAATTACGAGATATTTTTCCTCATATTTGAATTAATATCTCATAATTTTGACTAAAGTTGGAATTTTGATTTTTTCCCCTCATATTTGACCAAATATCAAAATACTAAAACTGAATCTGGATTGTGAGAACTGAATGTTCAGTTCCAAACTAATAAATTCAAGTTCAAATTACAATTCAGATTCAGTTTTTTTAATGGAATCATTCAAGTTAAGCAATTCAAATTCAAATACAAATAATTCAGATTCAGTTCCTGCTGGCTCATAACGTGACGACAGTAAATATAATAACTGGTGTGATTTAGAGACTCTGCAGTAATGAAACTCGTCCCTGAAGCGTCGGACGTGGATGTAAAAGCACTTTAGCCCCTTCCTCTCCTCTCCGCTTGCATTGATAAGAGTTTCTGTACCTTCTGTACATCTCAAGGCAGATAATTATTCTTTAACTCGCTTCATTTACATACGTACATATTCACAAACGGAAAGAACAACAGAGTATTTTGCTATTTAAGTTGCTTATCTGGTAAACTTTAGTCAAGGCTGCGTCTTCGTGAAGCGCAGCAGCGGCGGCGGCGTATAAAGTGGCGTGCTAACGGCTAGCGTGCTAACGGCTAGCAGGCTAATGGTTAGCATACGTAACATGATCTGTGCTTTTCCTTCCATAGTGGTTCAAAACACACAAAAACAAACTGTACAGACGTTAACCGCGACAGCGAACGCGACTTTATTCCAGTTTTTATAAGATCTTTACAATTATATGGTTCCTTTATAAAATGTAAACAGAGAACAGCTGGAAAAAAACAAACAAATAAAATCAATATAAGCAAATAAACTAAACTGAAATAATTATAGAATTTATTTAGAATCAATTTTAGTTGCTTTTGTTCAAACATTTTGACTTATTATCTTGTCAAACGTTTGTCTTATGTCTCATTTATCATTTTTGAAATAATAAATCCAAATTTAGAAACTTTATCTCATATTTATGACTTTAAGACTTTCTTGTAAGTTTTTCCAAATAAGAGAGTTTGGACTTTGACTCTTTATTTCACATTTATGGCCAAATATTGTGTATTTTTTTCCCCAAATAAGAGAGTTATGACTTGAAATTTCATATTTATGATTTAATATTTCATAATCTGACTTAATAAAAAGTTTGACTTTTTATCTTAAAAATATTACTAAGTTTCAAATCAAATCAAATAAATATTTAAGCAAAAAACTAAACTGAAATTAAAATATTTTAAAATAAATAAAAATAAGTTTAGTTGCTAACTAGCGTTTGTTCAGGTTTGTCGCTAACTAGCTAGCTTGTCGTTGCTCTTGTACTCCAATAATTATATATTTTATATTATTTATAGAATTACTATAAAGTATTCATGTTGACTAGCAAAAAAAAAAACAAATTAAATTATTTTTTGGAGGAAAAAAAGGAGAAAGATTTAATTGGATAGCAGCGGTTTTAGCCGAGTCATTGTCAAGCTAACGGCTAACAAGAACAACAAAAGCTTTTGTCGTAGTTTATTTATAATTAAATGCACTTTTTAAACACTGCTGGTGTTGATTTTAGTATGTAGATTCTCCCTGTACAACAGTTTAAATCTTTACAATTTTATGGTTAGTTTATAAAATGTAAACTTTTCACCAGGATGCTAACAAGATGCTAACAGAAAACCGTACGCCCTCAGTTTGTTTCTAACTGTTTCAGAGTTCAGATTTGTGATTAATTAGCTAATGAGCTCTTTCACTAACTGAACTAACACTTAGATTAAAAATTAAAATCATGTTGAACAGACGAAAGAGAAAAAAAAGGAGCTAGCGACAATTTTAGCTGAGTCATTGTCAAGCTAACAGCTAACGGCTAACAAGAACCACTAGTCTGGGATTATATAAAATTGTAAAAAAATGTTTATCTTAGTGAAAACAGTTTGAACATAATTAATAATATATATTAACGTTGCTGTTCAAGGCGTACGGTAGTTACTGCTGTTGTACAAGCTAGGTCGCTCGTTAGTAGCATCAACAAAAGCTACATAACTGAAAATAGTCCAAAAATAAACTTTTATAAAATAATGAAACAGACACCAGCAAAAATGAGTTTTTCAAGTTTGAAGCTGTTTAAATTAAAAACCTAAATACACAACTGCTGTTGTTTGTTAGCCGTTAGCATGACGATGACTCGTCTAAAATGCTAATTAGCCCATAAGTTTACTTTTCTTTCTCTTCAGTTTAATAAAATGCAATAAAATACTTTAGTTTAGATTAACAGCTAGCTCTTCGGTTTCTGTTTGTATTTTTGAGCAGCTAAGAAAACTATAAACGACTTTAACTGCAGCTAAGCTAATGCTAACTAACTAATTATTAGCTTGACAAAGTTTTTCATTTGTTTTTTGGTATTTTTTCTGCTGTAGTTATAAACGTGGAGTACAACAGCATCGACTCACTAACTAACCTGCTGCTAACCTTTTACCTCACATTTGTTCCTGTAATTATATTTAAAATAAAACTTTTATTTTCTAGCTAACTAGAAACAGTCATGGTAGCACTAGCTGCTAGATTCATGAGCTTTATAAGGCGTATAAAAATTAGTATTTTAATCTGATTCTGAGTACACTCCTCATAGACATAAATGCAGTGTTTTTATATAAAAACATGTGTTTAACTGGAATAAAGCCGCTGAAAGTGTCGCCAACATTAGTTACAACATCATTTAAAGTGTTAAAGTTCAGACAAGAAGCTCGTCGACACTGAGAACACGTCTGAGTTATAAAAAACATTCACATATTCAGGAAACTGATCTCCTCATGAAGAAAAATAAACTTTAAAGAGTCTCTCGTCCGGCCGCGGCGCCGCCTCGCGCGTGTCGAGCGTGCGTTAAATATGCAAATATAATATCGTTAAAACAGACACAAAACACATTAATTCAGTTATACACAGATATACAGTTAGTGGAACAGGGACGAGGAGGTTTTTTTGCATAAATCGGTTACAAAGGAATCGTTTCTTCCCGCTCAAATAAGAAAAAGGCGGGAAACCGTTCAAGTAAATCTGACCGCCGCTCTGTAACTCTGCACACATTTATGCTCCTTTTTGTAGAGTTTTGTTACTGTTAACATGAAATTTGGACCTTTTCTGAAACAAAATAAAACGTGATTCAGTGACAAACATGCAGATTAAATAAACTGATGAGTCGACGCGTCAAATTTTAATCTTTTTTTTTCACCAGACACTCGTCACATCAACGAAACGTATGAAGGCACTGCGCAAAAACTCTTAATAAAAACAGCAAACTATGGGTCAAAAAGTTACATGAAAATGCTGCAGATTAATTTAAATATCCATTTTGTCTTGTAGTAAAAAAAACCCGGTGATTATAGCATGCTAACGCTAGCAACGATTGGATGTTATGACGCCATCGTATCGCAAATTATGTTCTTTGTTTAAAAAGTCTGAAGCCCAGCGAGACACGGTTAGCATGCTAATGTTAGCGTGCTATCAGTTAGCAACATGCTAATACATAGCATGCTGAAAGTTAAGCTAACCCTGTCGATAGTCTGTTTGTGCTACATGAAAATAAATCATATTTCACGGCAGTTCATTGAATATTTTCTCAACATTTCACTTGTTTAGTCGGGTTGCAAAATGTTTCGAAAACGTTCAGAACGCTGAATTTAAATCTGATTTGACGTCTTTTTTTTTTTAAAGACAGTCGTGATAAATGTCTGGTGAAAACAATTAAAACTAAAACAACAATCAGGGAATTCTGCTGAAGATAAAGTGGTCTCAGACAACAAGAGAAACATTTCAGTCTCTTTACTTTCTTTAGTGTTTTCTCTGATCATCCAGAGAAAACAACAGACTTCATGTCGTTCTTTAAGAACAAACAAACAAACAAACAAACAAACAAACCTACAGACGGCAAAACCGACTGACACATTCACAGGATTCAATGTTCCAGCTGCTGCCTTCAGGTACAATTATTGGAAGTTTTTTGCAATTAAGACTTTTCTTTATGTAATCTACTTAATGTCTGTTAAATGTTTTTGAAAAAAATACAACATTTCTCATGATTAAGATGTTTTTCTGTCAAAAAATGTCTTTTTTTTTGTTTAAATGCAGTATTCGACTAAAAGATTTCAGACCGAAACGACCAATTAAACAAGGAAGAACCTGTGTTTCATGTTCTTCAGTGAACTGATGGATGATTTGGGCCAGAAAATGTGAAAACAGCAGCTGAAAATCCAAAATAATTGACGTTTCTACGATGTGAATCAATAAATGACTAAAGTCATTGATGCAAATTATAATTTCCTTCCTTCAACGAGACAAATTCTCGTGTCCGAACACTCGTCGTGTGCTGCTTCAGAGTCAAATCCAGTCGAATCCAGTAAAAGTCTGAGTTTCTTGATTAAATTTGTCCCCTGATGAACCAGAAGTCTGATTCTGACGCCGGTCTAGTTTCCATTGTAGAGTCAGAAGCGCTGTACTTTCCCAGCTGCCCTGAATGCAGCACAACAAGCCAGATTCAAAACAAACCTGTGAGGAACTCGAGAGACAGAACGGAGCTTCGATCTGATCCAGTAAATCCCAACGAGGTGAAACTCTCCAGCAGAGAAACAGTGGAATCAAACAAACATCAGCTGCTGCTGTTGTTGTTGTTGTTGTTGTTGTTGTTGCTGCTGTGGTCACATGATGCCGTTGGTGACGTACTGGAAGGAGTCGTAGAGTTTGGTGGTGATGGAGCGCATGGAGCCGTCCACCAGCTGCTCCACCAGCAGCTGCAGCTGCTCCTCCGTCAGAGACATGTGGAAACGCTCCTTCAGCCCTCGGATGGTGCTGGAGCCGTGGAAGCAGGGCAGGTGGGAGCCTGGGGGGCAACAAGGAGGGGGCAGCAAGGGGTTAATACCAGGGGCAGCAAGGGGTTAATACCAGGGGCAACAAGGGGTTAATACCAGGGGCAACAAGGGGTTAATACCAGGGGCAGCAAGGGGTTAATACCAGGGGCAGCAAGGGGTTAATACCAGGGGCAACAAGGGGTTAATACCAGGGGCAGCAAGGGGTTAATACCGGGGGCAATATATACTATAGAGGGACAGCAAGGGGTTAATACCAGGGGCAGCAAGGGGTTAATACCAGGGGCAATATATACTATAGAGGGGCAGCGAGGGGTTAATACCAGGGGCAACAAGGGGTTAATACCAGGGGCAGCAAGGGGTTAATACCAGGGGCAGCAAGGGGTTAATACCAGGGGCAGTACATACTATAGAGGGGCAGCGAGGGGTTAATACCAGGGGCAGCAAGGGGTTAATACCAGGGGCAACAAGGGGTTAATACCAGGGGCAGCAAGGGGTTAATACCAGGGGCAACAAGGGGTTAATACCAGGGGCAGCAAGGGGTTAATACCGGGGGCAGTATATACTATAGAGGGGCAGCAAGGGGTTAATACCAGGGGCAGCAAGGGGTTAATACCGGGGGCAGCAAGGGGTTAATACCAGGGGCAGTATATACTATAGAGGGGCAGCAAGGGGTTAATACCAGGGGCAGCAAGGGGTTAATACCAGGGGCAGTATATACTATAGAGGGGCAGCAAGGGGTTAATACCAGGGGCAACAAGGGGTTAATACCAGGGGCAGCAAGGGGTTAATACCAGGGGCAGTATATACTATAGAGGGGCAGCAAGGGGTTAATACCAGGGGCAGCAAGGGGTTAATACCAGGTGCAGTATATACTATAGAGGGGCAGCAAGGGGTTAATACCAGGTGCAGTATATACTATAGAGGGGCAGCAAGGGGTTAATACCAGGGGCAGCAAGGGGTTAATACCAGGGGCAGCAAGGGGTTAATACCAGGGGCAGTATATACTATAGAGGGGCAGCAAGGGGTTAATACCAGGGGCAGTATATACTATAGAGGGGCAGCGAGGGGTTAATACCAGGGGCAGTATATACTATAGAGGGGCAGCGAGGGGTTAATAATATACTACCAGTGTTTACAGGGTTCTGTTTAAAATGTTACCTTTTTTAGACAAAGATCAACATACTAAAGTATGATTTTTGGCCAGAAATGACAGAAAAACAACATTTTTTGGGATGTCGAAAAATTGCATAAAAACACAGAAGTCATACTATAACACGTCCATTTAGTCTGTTGGTACATATTAGAGCATCATGTGGCCAGAAATGACAGAAAAACACCAAATTATGGGATGTCCAAAAATTGGACAAAAACAAAAAGTAAAGTAGTTGGTAGTTTGGTAGTTTGGTAGTCTGGTAGTTTGTTATTTCCTGATAAAGTAAAGTAGTCTGGTAGTTTGTTATTTCCTGATAAAGTAAAGTAGTCTGGTAGTTTGTTATTTCCTGATAAAGTAAAGTAGTCTGGTAGTTTGTTATTTCCTGATAAAGTAAAGTAGTCTGGTAGTTTGTTATTTCCTGATAAAGTAAAGTAGTCTGGTAGTTTGTTATTTCCTGATAAAGTAAAGTATTTGGTAGTTTGTTACCCTGCTGCATGATCTCCACTATCTGGAGAACCTTCTCCATGTGTTTCCTGGCAGCGATCAAACCCTGAAGCATCAACATCTTGTAGTAGATGAACATGTCTCCATCCAGACCGCCCATCACCTGAACACAGAGAGAGACAGACAGACAGAGAGAGACACACACAGAGAGAGACAGACAGACAGAGAGAGAGAGAGACACAGAGAGAGAGAGAGACACAGAGAGAGACAGTCACACACAGAGAGAGAGAGACACACACACAGAGAGAGACACACACACACACACAGAGAGAGACACACAGAGAGAGAGACACACAGAGAGAGAGATCCTGTTAGACTGAAAGCTTCCCTTCAAGAACTCGTAGAGACTCGTAGAGAGACTCGTAAAGAGACTCGTAGGGAGACTCATAGAGACTCATAGGGAGACTCGTAGGGAGACTCGTAGAGAGACTCGTAGGGAGACTCGTAGAGAGACTCGTAGAGAGACTCGTAGGGAGACTCGTAGGGAGACTCGTAGGGAGACTCATATAGAGACTCATATAGAGACTCGTAAAGAGACTCGTATAGAGACTCGTAGAGAGACTCGTAGGGAGACTCGTAGGGAGACTCATAGAGACTCATAGGGAGACTCGTAGGGAGACTCGTAGAGAGACTCATAGAGACTCATAGGGAGACTCGTAGGGAGACTCGTAGAGAGACTCGTAGGGAGACTCGTAGAGAGACTCGTAGAGAGACTCGTAGGGAGACTCGTAGGGAGACTCGTAGGGAGACTCATATAGAGACTCATATAGAGACTCGTAAAGAGACTCGTAGAGAGACTCGTAGAGAGACTCGTAGGGAGACTCGTAGGGAGACTCGTAGGGAGACTCATATAGAGACTCATATAGAGACTCGTAAAGAGACTCATATAGAGACTCGTAGAGAGACTCGTAGGGAGACTCATAGGGAGACTCATAGGGAGACTCGTAGAGAGACTCGTAGAGAGACTCGTAGGGAGACTCATATAGAGACTCGTAGAGAGACTCGTAAAGAGACTCGTAAAGAGACTCGTATAGAGACTCGTAGAGAGACTCATAAAGAGACTCGTAAAGAGACTCGTAAAGAGACTCGTAGAGAGACTCGTAAAGAGACTCGTAGGGAGACTCGTAGAGAGACTCGTAGGGAGACTCGTAGGGAGACTCGTAGAGAGACTCGTAGAGACTCGTAGAGAGTCGTAGGGAGACTCGTAGAGAGACTCGTAGGGAGACTCGTAGGGAGACTTGTAGAGAGACTCGTAGAGAGACTCGTAGAGACTCGTAGGGAGACTCGTAGAGAGACTCGTAAAGAGACTCGTAGAGAGTCGTAGGGAGACTCGTAGAGAGACTCGTAGGGAGACTCGTAGGGAGACTTGTAGAGAGACTCGTAGAGAGACTCGTAGAGACTCGTAGGGAGACTCGTAGAGAGACTCGTAAAGAGACTCGTAGGGAGACTCGTAGAGAGACTCGTAGGGAGACTCGTAGGGAGACTCGTAGAGAGACTCGTAGAGACTCGTAGAGAGTCGTAGGGAGACTCGTAGAGAGACTCGTAGAGAGACTCGTAGGGAGACTCGTAGGGAGACTCGTAGAGAGACTCGTAGAGAGACTCGTAGAGACTCGTAGAGGACTCGTAGGGAGACTCGTAGAGAGACTCGTAGGGAGACTCATATAGAGACTCGTAAAGAGACTCATATAGAGACTCGTAGAGAGACTCGTAGGGAGACTCGTAGGGAGACTCATAGGGAGACTCGTAGAGAGACTCGTAGGGAGACTCATATAGAGACTCGTAGAGAGACTCGTAAAGAGACTCGTAAAGAGACTCGTATAGAGACTCATAGAGAGACTCATAAAGAGACTCGTAAAGAGACTCGTAGGGAGACTCGTAGAGAGACTCGTAAAGAGACTCGTAGGGAGACTCGTAGAGAGACTCGTAGGGAGACTCGTAGGGAGACTCGTAGAGAGACTCGTAGAGACTCGTAGAGAGTCGTAGGGAGACTCGTAGAGAGACTCGTAGAGAGACTCGTAGGGAGACTCGTAGGGAGACTCGTAGGGAGACTTGTAGAGAGACTCGTAGAGAGACTCGTAGAGACTCGTAGGGAGACTCGTAGGGAGACTTGTAGGGAGACTCGTAGAGACTCGTAAAGACTCGTAGGGAGACTCGTAGGGAGACTCGTAGAGACTCATAGAGACTCGTAGAGAGACTCGTAGGGAGACTCGTAGGGAGACTCGTAGAGACTCATAGAGACTCGTAGAGAGACTCGTAGAGAGACTCGTAGGGAGACTCGTAGGCAGACTCTTAGAGAGACTCGTAAAGACTCGTAGGGAGACTCTTAGAGAGACTCGTAAAGACTCGTAGAGAGACTCGTAGAGACTCGTAGAGAGACTCGTAGGGAGACTCGTAGGGAGACTCGTAGAGACTTGTAGAGAGACTCGTAGAGAGACTCGTAGAGAGACTCGTAGAGAGACTCGTAGAGACTCGTAGGGAGACTCGTAGGGAGACTCGTAGGGAGACTCGTAGAGACTCGTAAAGACTCGTAGGGAGACTCGTAGGGAGACTCGTAGAGACTCATAGAGACTCGTAGAGAGACTCGTAGGGAGACTCGTAGGGAGACTCGTAGAGACTCATAGGGAGACTCGTAGAGAGACTCGTAGAGAGACTCGTAGGGAGACTCTTAGAGAGACTCGTAAAGACTCGTAGGGAGACTCGTAGGGAGACTCGTAGAGAGACTCGTAGAGACTCGTAGGGAGACTCGTAGAGAGACTCATAGGGAGACTCTTAGAGAGACTCGTAAAGACTCGTAGGGAGACTCGTAGGGAGACTCGTAGAGAGACTCGTAGAGACTCGTAGGGAGACTCATAGGGAGACTCGTAGGGAGACTCGTAGGGAGACTCGTAGGGAGACTCGTAGACTCACGTCGACGAACTCGGCCGTCAGCTTGAAGGCGGACGTCTCGAAGCCGAGGTTGCGTGGCGAGCTGGAGAGGATGAAGCCGAAGTCGATGTGGATGATGTGGCCTTCAGAGTCCAGCAGGATGTTGCCGTTGTGTCTGAACATCAGAGACGAGACAACTTTAGTTTAGTTCTGAAGAAATAAAATCTAATAAAATAAATGGTGTTGTTTTTGTGACGTGGGGGTTGAGCAATATACAAATTAAGTCGGCCCAAATAGGCAGCCAAATAATGAAATCAATCTGTGATTAGAAAAGATCAAATAAAATATGCTCGTTGTTATGAACATTAAATCCATACGGTTCCACCCTGATTCATGTGATTATTGATCAATCATTGTGTCCGCTGTTAGTGTCGTCTGTGTTAAATACATGGAGAGACCCTCCAAAAATCAAAAATAGCCTAAAAACGTCATATTATGGGATGTCAAAAAATTGGACAAAAAACAAATAAGTCAGTATAGCATGTTGATTTTTGTCAAAAATGGTCAACATTTAAAATGGCTAAAAATGCTTCAAATGGCCCAATTATAGTCTGTAGATACATGTAGGGGTATAGTTTGTCCAAAAATAGTGAAAAAACACCAAAATATGGGACGTCCAAAAATAAGTCCTGGACTGACTGGAGATCAGGCTAACCGCTAGGCTAACCGCTAGGCTACCCGCCAGGCTAACCGCTAGGCTAACCGCCAGGCTAACCGCTAGGCTAACCGCCAGGCTAACCGCCAGGCTAACCGCTAGGCTAACCGCCAGGCTAACCGCCAGGCTAACCGCCAGGCTAACCGCTAGGCTAACCGCCAAGCTAACCGCTAGGCTACCCGCCAGGCTAACCGCTAGGCTAACCGCCAGGCTAACCGCCAGGCTAACCGCCAGGCTAACCGCTAGGCTAACCGCCAGGCTAACCGCTAGGCTAACCGCCAGGCTACCCGCAACGTTATGTTAGGCTGTTAAACTAACAGGGCACCAACAAGAGAGAACGTTCCCCAGCAACCGTCGTCAGGAGGACCTGTTCCTCTGTCAGAACCATTAAATGTTTTATGGAGGATTTTTGTTAATCGACAGTGTATGAATGTGAATATGTCCATCAGTTTAATATTAATAACACTAATAATATTAATATTACCAGAGCCGGTTTCATACCACGCCTCAAATCAGCTGCTGCTGAAATGTTTACTGATTTACTTTGTTTTTTTATGTGTGTCTGTCCTGCAGCAGGTGTGTGTGTGTGTGTGTGAGTGTGTGTGTGTGTGTGTGTGTGTGTGAGTGTGAGTGTGTGTGAGTGTGTGTGTGTGTGTGACAGTGTGTGTGTGTGTGTGAGTGTGAGTGTGTGTGTGTGTGTGTGAGTGTGAGTGTGAGTGTGTGTGTGTGAGTGTGAGTGTGTGTGTGTGTGTGTGTGTGTGTGTGTGTGTGTGTGTGTGTGTGTGTGTGTGTGTGTGTGAGGCTCACCTGTCCTTGACCTGCAGCAGGTAACAGATGAGGCTGTATCCTGCGCAGCTCTGAACAAAGTTCCTCTGAGCGGTGAGGAACGCTTCGGTGGTGAAGCTGCCGTGTTCCTGCAGGAAGTAGTCCAGCAGAGACAGCTGGGACTGTTTACGCACCTGCACACAACAACAACAACAACAACAACAACAACAACTGCATCAGCAACAACAAAACCAAGTCAATTAAATTAAACTCAATTAAATTAAAGTTATTTAAATCAAATTGGGAAAAATGTAAAAACTAAATAAGCAGGTAAACAAACAGCTGAGTTCCCATGATGCCTTGCGGCGGCTGAGTTCCCATGATGCCTTGCGGCGGCTGAGTTCCCATGATGCCTTGCGGCGGCTGAGTTCCCATGATGCCTTGCGGCGGCGGGGCGTACCTGGTGCAGTGAGACGGCGTTGAGCACGGGTTCGATCATGCCGCTGTCTGATGACATCACCAGGATCTTATAAGGTTTGATCCACAGAGGAACTCGCTCCTGCTGCCAGATCGACTGTCAACAACAACAACAACAAACAACAACAAGGTCACAGATCGAAGACAGCAGATTTACATGGAGATGAATTAGAAATCAATCAGCCACTGGATGGATCCAGAGACCAGTATGGACCAGACGGGTAACCATGGAAACCTTCTCTACCCCCCTCAACCTCCCACAGACACCTGCTGCTGTCTGGGGCCGAGTAAGGTCGTCTCCATAGCAACCGCTATGTTATCGCCTTTTGACTTTCTTCTTCTTCTCCGTCTCTGTCGTATTGTTTGTGTGTTTTATACGTTTGGACGTGTTGATGTCTGATCTTGTTGTTCTAGTTACTCTAATCAATAATTATTAACAACTGAATGCATCTAATGAGGAGACTGAAAGGTGATTTACCTCAAAAAAACAAGTCAGTTCATTAACATTAATGCTTCATTTAGACCAGGGATGGGCAACATGAGGCCCGGGGGCCACACACGGCCCTCAGCCTCACCTGAGTGGCCCTCAGTACAACTACATGTATTTAAGCATGAAAACTTTAAAGTGCAGCGTAAAAATGTACAAAATGACTTCCTGTAATTAATGTTGGTCTGCTGTTCTTAGTGGTTATTAATAAGTGGTTATTATTTATTTGTATTCCTATTTATACTGTTAAACATGCATTAGAGCATGGAATATGTTAAGTTACTGCACTGTAAACATATTTAAGATGTCAGTTTCGTCATATCTTGCTCATTGCTGGTTTATAGAGAAAAACAATAATTCATCTGCATAGAAACAAGAGTTTGTGTTGATCCATTGAGTGATGAAGCTGTTGGTTACCTGCAGCTGCCTCAGCACCTGGTAGGCCAGCAGCTCCTGCCTCAGGTCGTCTCCACACTTCACGATGACGGACAGCAGGCGCCAGTTGGTCAGGTGACCGTAGGGCGACGCCTCCCGGATCCTCCTGACCAATCAAACAGTCACGTTTAGATCAATAAACACACATTAACACACAAAAACCTCTGGGTGGTGATTTTAAAATAAACCCCGAAAACCCGAAGTTTGTTCTCTAAAACCAACAGAAGTGTCAACGCTTCTACTAAATAATAGATTTTTCAGCCTCTGGAGCAGATAGAAATGAAATTCATAAAGTATCTTTGTGTCTTTCTTTAGTCATTTTGAGTCTTTTTTTGTCATTTTGTATCTTTTTTCAGTCATTTTGTGTCTTTTTTTTGGTCATTTTGTGTCTTTTTTTAGTATTTGTGTCTTTTTTTAGTCATTTTGTATCTTTTTTTCGTATTTTTTTGGTCATTTTGTGTCTTTTTTTAGTCATTTTGTGTCTTTTTTTAGTCATTTGTGTCTTTTTTTGGTCATTTTTTGTCTTTTTTTGGTAATTTTGTGTCTTTTTTGTCATTTTGTGTCTTTTTTTAGTCATTTTGTGTCTTGTTTTGGTCATTTTGTGTCTTTTTTTAGTATTTGTGTCTTTTTTTAGTCATTTTGTATCTTTTTTTCCTAATGTTTTAGTCATTTTGTGTCTTTTTTTAGTCATTTTGTGTCTTGTTTTGGTCATTTTGTGTCTTTTTTTGGTGATGATTTCAAAGTTCTGGAAAAGTCCCATGATGCATTGCGACACTCCCATGTGTATTCTGGTGCATTTCATTGGCCAAGAGACCAAAAATAGGTGGAGAACTACAAATACTACAAAACGACGTATCCTCTTTCAGCTTTAATGGCAGAAATGCGATAATGCTTTCCCGCCTGAAATGGGTTAATAAACATTAGTAAACATGAATATATTGATATAAATAACTAATAAAGCCTGGTGGTGTGTGAGGGGACGGACCGGACTTTCTCCTCCCAGGGCTCCTTCAGGGCCACGGCTGAAGGGTCCTCGGGGTCCCGGCGGAACGACGTCGGGGTGTGAGCCAGGTTCTCCGACAGACGGCGCCTAGCAACAACAACAACAACAACAACAACAACAACAACAAACTGTCAGAGCCTGAGATACACTGACCAAGCATCCTGTCAGTTTTTATCTTTTATTTTATAAAACATTTCCATATAATTACAATTCTTTACAACATTTTTATATATTTTATTTAAAATTCTACCAAATTAAATCTAATTTTGAACCATTTCATCTAGTTTTTAAGTAGCTTTTTTATTTTATAAAACATTTCCATATTATTACAATTCTTTTCAACATTTTTATATTTTATTTTAATTCTAATCTACCAAATTAAATCTGATTTTGTCTTTTTTATTCATTTCATCTAGTTTTAACTGGATCTTTTTTATTCTAAATTTACAGTTATTATTATTATTATAATAAGTAGAAATAAGATAAAATGAATTGAAAGAGACGCACACAAACTAGTTAATTAGTTTTTATCTTGTATTTTATAAAAAACATTCCAATATTATACAACATTTTTATATTTTATTTTAATTATAATCTACCAAATTAAATCTAATTTTGATCCATTTCATCTAGTTTTTAAGTAGCTTTTTTTATTTTATATGCATATTATTTATTATAGTTATAATAATAATAATAATAATAATAATAATAATAATAATAATAATAATATTATGTACCTGATGTCTCCGGCGGCGATGAAAACCGGCTCTTTGCTCTCCAGACTCGTGATGCTGTCGACTGAAAACTGACTGATGTTATCAGAGGAGCTGGTCTGAGCCTCCACCTACACACACACACAGAGACACACACAGACACACACACACACACACACACACACACACACACACACAGTAAACCAGAGAGGAAGAGGTAAATGTTGGGAAAGAGGGCATTACAACCTATCTGCGGCTGTGTGAAGACAGAACTAACATTCACAGCACGGCGCTTCACACACAGCGATGGTGCATTCAATGGTGTTGGAACGGCTACGGTGCGTTCAAGAGCGTGGGACACAGGCCTGGATTTTAGTCATTTTAGAGGCGATTTTAGGCCACTTGGCCTTTTGTGTTGTCAATATTTTGAGGCCATAAAATAAAACAGTGATTTTAAGTCCACGTCCATAATGGATTTAATTTCAGGACGAGTAACGACGCTTCTGGACGGAGTCTCAGTCGGAACAGTCCAGCAGGTAAAGAAACGTCTCCTGGTAAAGTAAACGCATCAATCTTTTGCTCTTTGAGAGCTAAATGAGAGCAAAAACACCTCACAACATTATTCACAGTCAGGAGATACCGTATTATAGAATCTTTGTTATCCTATAGAATTTTTTTTCCCTGAAAACCCAAATTTGGTGCCTCCCGCAGATTATAATGTCACTATTCCATCACATACACTGAACTTAATCATTGCATATTTTAAGAATTATATATTAAGAAGGAGAATAAAGGTTCTTGGATATTTTATTTAAGGCATCTTATTTTGACGGTCTTCTTGTAAATTCTGTGGTGGATTCTGTTAACACACCCCGCTCTTATTTTGAAAGCGGCATGCGTTTAGTGACAGGAAGTTATTAAAAACACTTAGTCACAGTTTACTGTGATTCAAACAACTTTAACTGTTAGCTAATGTTAGCTCGCGGCTAACGAACGGCATATGAAACAGTGTGTTTGGACCTTTGAATATTCAAATGAGCCATGTGTTGATAGGTCACAGGAAATCACGGTGACATCATCACAGTGACATCATCACAGTGACATCATCATACCTCGACCTGCAGCTGTCCGATGTCGTCGGTGGCCCACGCCTCGTCGTCGTTGTCGTAGTTGGGGACGGTGGAGAAGCTTCCCGCTCGGTGCTCTGATGTCATCACGCTGCCGCCGGCGTTGGCCGCCGTCACGGCGCCGCCGCAGTCGAGGTTCTCCGCCGAGCGCGCCGAGCGGATCCTCGTCTCCGGGATCCGCAGCGGAACAGGAGACGTCTCGAAGCTCTCGCACTCCAAAACCTCCACGTAGATGATGTAGGGGGCCTGAGGGAGGAGGGGGCGGGGCCAGAGGGGAGGAGGGGGAGGAGTTATAGAGAGAGCAGTCACACACACAAATATACAAAATACAGAGTGTGTGTGTGTCTGTGTGTGTCTGTCTGTGTGTGTTTGTGTGTGTGTGTGTCTGTGCGTGTCTGTGTGTGTGTGTGTCTGTGTGTGTGTGTATGTGTGCGTGTCTGTACCTGTGTGTGTGTGTGTACCTGTGTGTGTGCGTGTGTGTGTGTGTGTGTACCTGTGTGTTAGTGTGTGTGTGTTAGTGTGTGTGTACCTGTGTGTGTGTGTACCTGTGTGTGTGTGTGTGTACCTGTGTGTTAGTGTGTGTGTGTTAGTGTGTGTGTACCTGTGTGTGTGTGTACCTGTGTGTTAGTGTGTGTGTGTGTGTGTGTGTTAGTGTGTGTGTACCTGTGTGTGTGTGTGTGTGTGTGTGTGTACCTGTGTGTGTGTGTGTACCTGTGTGTGTGTGTGTGTGTGTACCTGTGTGTGTACCTGTGTGTGTGTGTGTGTGTGTGTGTGTGTGTGTGTGTGTGTGTGTGTGTGTGTGTACCTTGTCCTTAGAGTTCAGCACCACAGCCTGTGTTTGTGTGTGTGTGTGTGTGTGTGTGTGTGTGTGTACCTTGTCCTTAGAGTTCAGCACCACAGCCTGTGTGTGTGTGTGTGTGTGTGTGTACCTTGTCCTTAGAGTTCAGCACCACAGCCTGTGTGTGTGTGTGTGTGTGTGTGTACCTTGTCCTTAGAGTTCAGCACCACAGCCTGTGTGTGTGTGTGTGTGTGTACCTTGTCCTTAGAGTTCAGCACCACAGCCTGTGTGTGTGTGTGTGTGTGTGTTAGTGTGTGTGTACCTGTGTGTGTGTGTGTGTGTGTGTGTACCTTGTCCTTAGAGTTCAGCACCACAGCCTGTGTGTGTGGGATGCGGCAGACGTGGTGCTGCCTGGTTGCCGTGGGTAACCAGACTCTGGCTGGCAGTTTGTGGTTGAGCAGGTTGAGTTCAGAGATCAGACGCTGAGTCTTCTGCTCTTTAGTGGGCAGAGTGGCCAGACGCTTCCCGATCACCAGCAGGGACTTGATCAGCTCCCTCTGGGGACGCAGGCGCTCCGGCTACACACACACACACACACACACACACACACACACACACACACACACACACACACACACACACACACAGGTACACACACACACACACACACACACACACAGTTAATATACAGAAACTAAATATTTATACATCATTTAACATCAAACAATATACATTATAACAATAAAAAACTAGAACGTTTCCTTCACTTTGAGCGTCCTGAGTTCTTCCTGAACGTCTACATATGTGTTTTTTTAAGAAAAATGAAAAAATAGCTTTGTTAGAGCGATCTAAAAAAACTGTTTCATCTCCCTTTTTCAGAAATCTCCCTGCGTTTTTAATATGGGAGCCAATGAGGCTGTTGGTGGTGTTGGTGGATCATCTGTGCGTCCTACGCCCAAACTATAACTCTGACAGCTTTACCAGAGGATTGTGAGGGAGAAGACTAATTTTCCTACGTTTCTATGTATAAATTATTTCTGTAGAGTGGAATTTGCGGCCTGGAGCGCAGTTTTAAAATTTATTTTTTGACAGTTTTTTCTCTCCCTCTACACTCTGGTGATGACATCACACACTGTGACACGAACATTCCGTGCAATACACACCCATTATAATCTCAGAATTTCTCCAAAAATGATCATGGTCATTGAACAGGGATTGATAAAAAACTATATGACCTATCGAAACGTGGATTAATACACCGATACACAAGACTTGTGTCTACTGTTTAAAGTTTAAATGGAGTCTCTAGGTGAAATTATGCCGGAGAAGTAGACGTTTAAAAATCTACAATTATTGTTCTTTTTCACTCATTTAGCATTTTAACAGTTACAGACACATTTTTTTTATTGTTTTAACAGGTATAGAATCTTTTATTAATAATTTAACAGTTATAGGTGAAAAATAATATTATTTTAATAGTAATGGATACATTTATTTTTCATTTTAACAGTTATAGAGAAAAAAACATTTATGATTTAAACAGTTACAGTCAATTTAAAAAAATATATTTTAACAGTTATAGACAAAAATAATATTTATAACTTTAACAGCTATGGACAAAAATTGTATTATCTCACATGTTTCGATTAGTTGTGAAAAATTAAAATCCACTTTATTATGAAGATAATCCGGAGCTGCAAAAATCTGTCAATGAAAAGATTTTTAAAAAATTAATTTAATTATCAATTCAATGTTTTTTGAATATAATTTTAAAAAGCAAAGAGAAAAGAGAAGATGAGGTTCCAGTTAGTGTTAAAAATGAATCTAAAGTTCATTCTGCAGTTCTCCTGTTTGTCCAGCAGGAGGCAGAGTTCACCTTTAACCTCACAGTCATCTCAACACTTCTATTTATTTTATTTATATAACCTAAACAATAACAATAACAGGAGGTTTGGTGGAGAGACTTTAATCTGAATTTAAATGTTATAATAACCTGAAATAATCTGTTCTATAAACTCTTCCTGCAGCTTTATTCTCTTTTATTCTCTTAAACAAACAAACGACTGAAAGAGGAAGTTTGTTTTTATGGAAATCAGTCGTTGAATCAGAGGAAGTGAAGAAACAGGAAGTAGAGAGAGTGTGTGTGTGTGTGTGTGTGTGTGTGTGTGTGTGTGTGTCTCTGTGTGTGTGTGTGTGTGTGTGTCTCTGTGTGTGTGTGTCTGTGTGTGTTTGTGTGTGTGTCTGTGTGTGTGTGTGTGTGTGTGTGTGTGTGTGTGTCTCTGTGTGTGTGTGTGTGTGTCTCTGTGTGTGTCTCTGTGTGTGTGTGTGTGTGTGTGTGTCTCTGTGTGTGTGTGTCTGTGTGTGTTTGTGTGTGTGTCTCTGTGTGTGTGTGTGTGTGTGTGTGTGTGTTTTAGGTTTTTAGTTGCATCATAAACACATTCAGATATTTAAAGATAATGAATTAATTGAAGGTATTAAAGTGTAAAAGCTTCAGAACTCAACTACGACTCAGAGGAAGTTGCTATGTTGCAGCAATCTTTGTTTCATGCAACAAACATCCTGCAGAGTTGGGCAACTTTTTACATGGAGGATAAATAAAACGGTTAATAATCCTCCAGAATCAAACGTTCAGACTCCAAGGGAGAAAAACCACCTGCTTTCATTAAGTAAATAAAAAGTTTACTCAATTTTTGTGTTTTTATTTTGAAAAACAGTGACATCATGGAGTCAAACTGGCATTAAAAGGGTTAAAACCCTCAGAATGATTGAACGTTTGGTAGTTTTATTGTTCCGGAGAGATTCGACTGATGAAACTAGACGAGTTGAGTTTGTGTTGAGGAGAAACCCAACGTGGCTCTCGGCCAATCAGGTCGCTCTCTGCCTCTGGCTGCCGGCCAATGGAGAGGCTCGCTCTGCACGTGACGCGACCCGGCCAGGAATGTGAAAACAGAAAACACACCGAGGAAAACAAGAGACTGAACCGAGTTTCTGTTCCAGACAGAAAATCATCTCAGTCGGCTTCTACAAACACAACAAGAAGGAAATAAAATAAACACCCCGAGGACCAAAACAACAACAACCAGAGTCTCTAAACCCGAAACACCCCGAGGACCAAAACATCAACAACCAGAGTCTCTAAACCCGAAACACCCCGAGGACCAAAACATCAACAACCAGAGTCTCTAAACCCGAAACACCCCGAGGGACCAGAAACCTGACATTATTAAAAACAATCCTCACACATTCACCAGAAAAAAACCCTCAAATTTACAGGACAAAATCGTAAATTTACTTGAAAAAAACCCAGAAATTTACAAGAAAAAAACCCTCAAATTCATTAAAAAAATTACAAATTTAAGAGAAATAAAAATCCTAAATTTCTGAGAAAAAAAACTCAAATTCATGGAAAAAACCCCACAAATTTACGAGAAATGAAAAATATCACAAATTAGCGAGACATAAAAATCCTAAATTTCCGAGAAAAAAACACAAATTTACGAGAAAATAGATACAAAATGACTCTGTTCATTCCCATGAAAGCTTCTCAGTGGGGCATTATACCAAAAAAAGTTCAACGACTAATAAATTAACGTTAATGTTTGAACAAGCGTCGTCCGTCGTCTGAAACGTTAATAAAGTTAATTTAACACGATTATTTGTGTCTGAAAAGTGTTTTATATCTTTGTTTTCTTTATTCGTTTGTTTGTTTTATGTGTAATGTTTGTAATGGAGTATTTTTTGCAGAGTGTCGAGTTTGAAATTCTCGTATAGTGACAACTCCAGTTGGAGGCGGGGCTCTGTTCATTCCTATGAAAGCTGCTCAATGTAGCTTGAAGTTCTTCTTCTGTGAATAAACAGTTTTAATCTTTGGGCATTTTATACTAAAATATTTTTATGGTTAAACACAGTTTTGTTTTTAAAATGTTATTAGATTAACTTTACTTTTTAAAATAATTATATGTATATATATATATATTTTTCTTTTTAAATAATTATTTTATTGCCAGGTTTCTGAAAATAAATAATAGTTTTGTTGAACAAAAAAGAAATGATATATATATATATTTATTTATTTATAATAACCAATAATTGTATAAATAGTTAATATATAATAGCCAATAATTAACCAATAAACAATGCCCATAGTTATATTATTATCAGTCACAAAATATCCAAAGTATCACCTTAAATAACAATAATAACAATACAAATAATAATAATTATAATAACTATAATAATAATAATAATAAGAATTATAATTATAATGAAATAAGAAGAATGACAATAATAAAAATAATAATAATGATAATAATATTAAAAATAATACTCGTCTGTTCACTTTGTGGTTTGATGAAAACACTGATACCATAATAAATAAATAAATAAATAAATAAATAAATAAATAAATAGTAAATAAAGCTCCTCACCTCCTCGTGGACCGCCTCCACCTTGGGGTTACTTCCTGTCCTGCGGAGGCCGGCGCCGGGTCCGCTGCTCGCCGTGGTGGCGTCCGACTTGGACCTCTGGTGGGTCCGCCTGGACGGGGACACCAGCGCCTCGGCCTCGCCGGGGGCGGGGCCTGTGCCGGGGGCGGGGCCTGAGCCGGGGGCGGGGCAGGACGGCTCGGCGGTGGTGCTGTTGTGCCTCCGGTGGCAGCGGCGGTGGGACGGCGAGGACGCCGGGCTGTCGGAGGCGGGCGGCGCCCGCTGGGCGTCCGGCGGCGGCGGCGAGGGTTTGAGCTCGTCGGACAGGATGAGTTTCCGGAGTTTGGTGCCGCGGGAGTGGCGCTGCGTGGAGATGTGCATGTCGGAGGAGTAGGCGCCCAGAAGCCACGCCGTCAGCAGGGAGAAGGTGATCCCGCCACGACAACGGTGGATCTGACACACACACACGTTAAAATACACCGATAACTTAAAAAAATCACAGATTTACCAGAAAAGAAAACAAATTTACAAGTAAAATCCAAAATTTACGAGAAAAAAAATCTCAAATTGTCATGAAAGAACCCTCAATTTTAATTTAATCCCTCAAATTTATGAGAAAAATCACAAATTTACGAGACAAAAAACTAAAATTAAATCAAAATAAAAAAAACCCTCAAATTTATGAGGAAAAAAAAAAGACAAAATTCCGAGAAAAAAAATCACAAAATTACGAAAAAAATCCTAAATCGACGAGAAAAAAAAAATCTCAAATTTTCATGTAAAAAACCTCAAATTAACCAGAATAAGTCATATTTACGAGAGGACGGGGTAAAAGGACTGCCCCAGTGTTGGAGGCGGGCCCTGTTCATTCCTATGAAAGCTGGCGACTCACCAGGTAGGGCCGGATGGCGTCGCCCACCTCCGTGTCCATGTGGACGTACATGTTGAGCAGCTGCGGCAGGTAGAAGTCGACCTCGTTGTCGGGGAAACTGAAGAGGCGGTTCCCGATGTACGCCTGCACGCCGGGCTCCTTCGACTTGTACAGGTAGGAGATCGCCATGGAGACGTCGAACAGCTTCGACTCGAACAGACGCAGCAGCCACGACTGTTTGGACGCCGCCGAGGACGCCGCCAGCAGCGAGGACTCGGGGCGGACTGAAGGGGGCGGGGCTCGCTGGGAGGCTCCGCCTTCTTTCTCTGCATCCTTCCCAGAGCTCCGCCCCTCCACCTCCTCCTCCTCCTCCTCTTCTTCTTTGATGGAGCTGGTCTCCGGGCTGATGTGCCACTGTGGACCGGAGCACTCTGAGTCCGTGTACTGTTGTTGTTGTTGTTGTTGTTGATCGTCCTGTTGTTGTTTGTTTTCCAGGTGTTGTTGTTCCTCCCTGTTCTGCAGCTGGACCTTCAGCAGAACCTCCTGACACGCCTTCAGAGCCACTTCAGGGTCGATCACTGCAGGACGGAAACACCCAGAGGGAAAAAAAATCTCAACTTTACGAGAAATAAAAATCACAAATTTACAAGAAAAGAAAACATATTTACGAGAAAAGTCCAAAATTTACGAGAGAAACCCCCCTCAAATTTTCATGAAAAAACAACCAAATTTACGAGAAAAAACACAAATTTCTGAGGAAAAAAATCACAACTTTACGAGAAATAAAAATCACAACTTTACGAGAAAAGAAAACACATTTAGGAGTACAATTCTAAATTCACGAGAAAAAAATCTCAAATTTTCATGAAAAAAAAAAAACCTACTCAAATTTACTTTTAAATTCCCACCTCAAACTAATGAAAACCAAACAAATTTATGAGAAAAAAAATCACAAATTTACGAGAAAAATCTTAAATTTACAAGAATTCACGGAGAGGTCAGGAGAAGAAACTACTTCAGTTCTTGGGTCATAATACGATTTTATCCCGATACTTGAGTCATTTTGGTCATTTCAACTTTTTGGGGGTAATTTTGACTTTAGGTAATTTTTGACTTTTTTTGGTAATTTCAATTTTTTCCTGATAATTCTACGTTTTTTTTAACGGAGACGAACTGTTTTTCTCACGGTAAAACTTTCGATTAAATGTATAAATATTTTTAAGAAGGAATAAATAAATCTGGAGTTTTCCACCTCAAGGCGTTAACACCTCCGGGCGCTAACACCTGCAGGCGTTAAAACCTCCAGGCGTTAACACCTCCAGGCGCTAACACCTCCAGGCGCTAACACCTCCAGGCGCTAACACCCCCAGGCGTTAACACCTCCAGGCGCTAACACCTCCAGGCGTTAACACCTCCTGGCGCTAACACCTGCAGGCGTTAAAACCTCCGGGCGCTAACACCTCCGGGCGCTAACACCTGCAGGCGTTAAAACCTCCAGGCGTTAACACCTCCAGGCGCTAACACCTCCAGGCGTTAACACCTCCAGGCGCTAACACCTCCAGGCGCTAACACCTCCGGGCGTTAACACCTCCGGGCGCTAACACCTGCAGGCGTTAAAACCTCCGGGCGCTAACACCTCCGGGCGCTAACACCTGCAGGCGTTAAAACCTCCAGGCGTTAAAACCTCCAGGCGCTAACACCTCCAGGCGCTAACACCTCCAGGCGTTAACACCTCCGGGCGTTAACACCTCCGGGCGCTAACACCTGCAGGCGTTAAAACCTCCGGGCGCTAACACCTCCGGGCGCTAACACCTGCAGGCGTTAAAACCTACGGGCGCGAACACCTCCGGGCGCTAACGCCTCCAGGCGCTAACGCCTCCAGGCGCTAACACCTCCAGGCGTTAAAACCTCCAGGCGCTAACACCTCCAGGCGCTAAAACCTCCAGGCGCTAACACCTCCAGGCGCTAAAACCTCCAGGCCTTAACACCTCCAGGCGCTAAAACCTCCAGGCGTTAACACCTCCAGGCGCTAACACCTGCAGGCGTTAAAACCTCCAGGCGCTAACACCTCCAGGCGTTAACACCTCCAGGCGCTAACACCTCCGGGCGCTAACACCTCCGGGCGTTAACACCTCCGGGCGCTAACACCTCCAGGCGCTAACACCTCCGAGCGCTAACACCTCCGGGCGCTACCTTGGTCGACGCCCAGGTCCATCTCCATGGCGTCCTCTGAGATGACGTCCAGCGGCGGGCTCGGTCCTCGCGGCGTGCCGCTGCTGCCGATGCCCTCGCTGCTGCTGCCGAGGCTGCCGGTGCTGCCGATGCTGCCGCTGGGGGAGGAGCTACGGGGGCTGGCGCTGGGCGAGGACGGCTGCTCGCCGCTGGAGGGCGGGGGCAGGGGCAGCTGGGGGCGGGGCTGGTGGTGATGATGATGATGATGATGATGATGATGGTGGTGGTTCGGGCAGTCGGAGGAGCTCTCAGAACAAGAGGAGGAGGAGGAAGAAGAGGAGGAGGAGGAGGCGCTGGAGGGGGAGGAGGGGCAGGAGAAGGTGGTGGGGGAGGAGGAGGCAGGGGGCGGGGCCGCGGCGGAGTGGGAGGGGCTTAGGTGGAGCGGCCGCAGGGCCGGGGACAGGGAGACCTCGGCGTCCGCCATGACGGAGAAAAACACCTGAAGAAGAGAAATCATTCATTTAACACGTCAGCAGGTTGGATTTATGACAGAAATCAGAAAACAGATGTTCATTTTTATTATTTTATGTGAATGAAATGGAATTTATTTCACAACTGTCACAAAAAACAACAAAATGACTAAAAAATTACCTAAAAAAAAGGACGTACAATAAATGACCAAAAAAGTAGTAAAATGACTAAAAAAATTACCAAAAATAGCTTAAAAAGGGAAAAAAAATCCAATAAAAATGACAAAAAGACCATAAACCAGTTTTCTCCAGCCTCTCCTGTCCTCTCCTCTCTGCTCTGTGTAAACAGCCTCTCCTGTCCTCTCCCCTCAGCTCTGTGTAAACAGCCTCTCCTGTCCTCTCCTCTCTGCTCTGTGTAAACAGCCTCTCCTGTCCTCTCCCCTCTGCTCTGTGTAAACAGCCTCTCCTGTCCTCTCCCCTCAGCTCTGTGTAAACAGCCTCTCCTGTCCTCTCCTCTCTGCTCTGTGTAAACAGCCTCTCCTGTCCTCTCCTCTCAGCTCTGTGTAAACAGCCTCTCCTGTCCTCTCCTCTCAGCTCTGTGTAAACAGCCTCTCCTGTCCTCTCCTCTCTGCTCTGTGTAAACAGCCTCTCCTGTCCTCTCCTCTCTGCTCTGTGTAAACAGCCTCTCCTGTCCTCTCCTCTCTGCTCTGTGTAAACAGCCTCTCCTGTCCTCTCCTCTCTGCTCTGTGTAAACAGCCTCTCCTGTCCTCTCCTCTCTGCTCTGTGTAAACAGCCTCTCCTGTCCTCTCCTCTCTGCTCTGTGTAAACAGCCTCTCCTGTCCTCTCCTCTCAGCTCTGTGTAAACAGCCTCTCCTGTCCTCTCCTCTCTGCTCTGTGTAAACAGCCTCTCCTGTCCTCTCCTCTCTGCTCTGTGTAAACAGCCTCTCCTGTCCTCTCCTCTCAGCTCTGTGTAAACAGCCTCTCCTGTCCTCTCCTCTCAGCTCTGTGTAAACAGCCTCTCCTGTCCTCTCCTCTCTGCTCTGTGTAAACAGCCTCTCCTGTCCTCTCCTCTCTGCTCTGTGTAAACAGCCTCTCCTGTCCTCTCCTCTCTGCTCTGTGTAAACAGCCTCTGGTTTATTTTAAATGCCACATGGAGAATAAAGAGATTCTGACACTAATATCAACATTTAACACAAGTAACGGACACTTTAATAACTGATGATGCGTTCAAGGACCGTCGGAAAGTTCAAACTCTGACGTTAAATCTCCGTTTTTACAGTTTCTTTCTGTGGAAAACGCTGGAAGATACTTTACTAAATAAATTAGAGATGATAATAACAGGTAGTGGGCGACTGGTTGGTCCTTTAAAAATCTGATTTACAGCAAGAAAATCTGTAAACACCGTCTGTGTGTGTGTGTGTGTGTGTGTGTGTGTGTGTTATGTAACGTCTATGTGACGTCTTCCTGCTAATAAAACACTCTGGTGAGAGGAGGAGGAGGAGGAGGAGGAAGAGGAGGAGGAGGAGGAGGAGGAGGAGGAGGAGGAGGAGGAAGAGGAGGAGGAAGAGGAGGAGGAGGAGGAGGAGGAGGAGGAGGAGGAGGAGGAGGAGGAGGAGGATTTGCGATTTGTAAAACAATTTTTGGACTTGTAAACAAATTTGTGTATTTTAATTTAATTATTTTATTTTTGCATTCAAAAGGAAAAAATGTGATTTCTAAACTAGATTTTGTGATTTAAAAAAACAATATTGAACAAAAAATGTTGTATTCAAATAAAAAAAAATTGGATTTAAAAACAACATTTTCAGATTTAGCTTTCTCTCTCTGATAAAAGTTGGATTTTTGGTTTTTTTTTTTAAATAAATCATACAAAAACAACATTTTTTTTTTTTTACACACAAAAAAAAGTGAACCACAAAAACAAGGAGATGAAAGTGAAGTTTGTTTGAGTGAATCAAACACTTCCTGTCTGCACGACCACACTTTGGTTTCCAGAATAAAAGACACAAATACAGATTCTAATTAATCATTTCCCTCTGATCTGAATCGTCTCTCAAAGGGAAATGATTGTAATATTTTAACTTTCACACTAAGTGAAGCAGTAAAAAGTTAAACATCTTCCTCAGTTACTCCTCAGGATTTGTTTACATTCCAAAAAATAAATAAATAAATAAATAAAAACGAAGAGAAACGTTCCTCAAGAGAGAAAAACTGCAGCTCATAAATCTGATGACATCATCACAGCTGGGATGATGTCATCACTGCAGCACGTGTGTGTGTGTGTGTGTGGTGTGTGTGTGTGATGTGTTCCAGATGTGTGTGTGGGCGGAGGGCGACTGCTTTATATTTCTCGTGTCTTTACTGTCGACTTTTATTCACTAAATAAAGAAACTTTACAGGTTTTAAATCATTAAAACTAAATATAAACAATAATAAATTATTATTATTATTATTATTATGATAACAGCAGCTCCTCTCAGCTGATACTAACTGGTTAATAATTGATCAATAATCAGTCACAGGTCTCTGATGACGTGTCTGACCTTTGACCTGCTGACAATCAGCTGATCGGGGCAACGTGTCTGACCTTTGACCCGCTTCAGAAACACACAGAGAGGAAGTGATTATAGAGGAACTTTTATTCTGAAATCTGCCAAAGATGATGATAAAAATATCAGTTTTTAATATAAAATAATTTGCAATAAACTTCCCATCCATACTAATCATAATAAATAAAGATTTTCTGATAATATAAATAAATAAAAATAAAAAACAAGCTTCTGCAGGATGAAACAAAACAAATAAATAATAATAATATTAAATCAGAAATACACAAAGTGTGTCAGCATGACAGTCATGTACCATTTATAATATTATTATTATTATTATTATTATTATTATGTCAGAATAAAAAGCTCCACATGTTTAAAAAGGAAATAAACTATTCTATAAAGTATTTCTGTTTTTATTCTTTATACTGAATATAGTTTGTTGTAGTTTTAGCACTTTGAAAGAGTAAAAACATTTATTCACATTTTTAGAGCATTTTACTTTATAGATATTTATATTATTTATGTATTTTTGATTCAAATAAGTATTTTACGATTGATTTATTTTATTTTCTACCTTTCTGTCTCTCTGTGTGGACGTTTGTTTTATTTACTTGATCTTCTCTGGCAGGAGGAGAGAGGTGCATCATGGGAAATGTAGGCAGCAGCAAGACTCTTTTCTGGTGCATAATTAGCCATGCTGCTTTGTTTACCGTTTGTTTTTGTTTAATTGTTGTTTTTGTGAGTCAGACAGTATTACTGGAGTATTATACTAGTATTACTGGAGTATTATACCAATATTACTGCAGGTTTTATACTAGTATTACTGGAGTATTATACCAATATTACTGCAGGTTTTATACTAGTATTACTGGAGTTTTATACCAATATTACTGCAGGTTTTATACTAGTATTACTGGAGTTTTATACTAGTATTACTGGAGTTTTATACTAGTATTACTGGAGTTTTATACTAGTATTACTAGTATTACTGGAGTTTTATACTAGTATTACTGGAGTTTTATACTAGTATTACTGGAGTTTTATACTAGTATTACTGCAGGTTTTATACTAGTATTACTGGAGTTTTATACTAGTATTACTGAAGTTTTATACTGGTATTACTGCAGGTTTTATACTAGTATTACTAGTATTACTGGAGTTTTATACTAGTATTACTGGAGTTTTATACTAATATTACTGGAATTCTATACTAGTATTACTTCAGTATTTATACTAGTATTACTGGAGTATTATACTAATATTACTGCAGTATTTATACTAGTATTACTGGAGTATTATACTAGTATTACTGCAGTATTTATACTAGTATTACTGCAGGTTTTGTACTAGTATTACTGCAGGTTTTATACTAGTATTACCGGAGTATTCATACTAATATCACTGGAGTATTATACTAGTATTACTGCAGTATTTATACTAGTATTACTGGAGTATTTATACAAGTATTACTGGAGTTGTATACTAGTATTACTGGAGTTGTATACTAGTATTACTGCAGTATTTATACTAGTATTACTGGAGTATGATACTAGTATTACTGGAGTATAATACTAGTATTACTGGAGTATAATACTAGTGATACTGGAGTATTATACTAGTATTACTGCAGGTTTTGTACTAGTATTACTGGAGTATTATACTAGTATTACTGCAGTATTTATACTAGTATTACTGGAGTATTATACTAGTATTACTGCAGGTTTTGTACTAGTATTACTGCAGGTTTTTATACTAGTATTACTGGAGTATTTATACTAATATTACTGGAGTATTATACTAGTATTACTGGAGTATTATACTAGTATTACTGGAGTATTATACTAGTATTACTGCAGGTTTTTATACTAGTATTACTGCAGTATTTATACTAATATTACTGGAGTATTATACTAGTATTACTGGAGTATTATACTAGTATTACTGGAGTATTATACTAGTATTAGTGCAGTATTTATACTAGTATTACTAGTATTACTGGAGTATTTATACTAGTATTACTGGAGTATTATACTAGTATTACTGGAGTATTATACTAGTATTAGTGCAGTATTTATACTAGTATTACTAGTATTACTGGAGTATTTATACTAGTATTACTGGAGTATTATACTAGTATTACTGGAGTATTATACTAGTATTACTGCAGGTTTTATACTAGTATTAATGGAGTATGATACTAGTATTACTGGAGTATAATACTAGTGATACTGGAGTATTATACTAGTATTACTGCAGGTTTTATACTAGTATTAATGGAGTATGATACTAGTATTACTGGAGTATAATACTAGTGATACTGGAGTATTATACTAGTATTACTGCAGGTTTTGTACTAGTATTACTGGAGTATTATGCTAGTATTACTGCAGGTTTTATACTAGTATTACTGGAGTATTATACTAGTATTACTGCAGTATTTTATAAGTAACTTATAGGTTTTATACACAAACTGCAGGAGAAATATTGTTGAGATATAAAAACAAAATACTTGATCTTTAAAAAAACTCCTTTATGTTATTTATATTAAATATTATGGAAACTTTATTATTGTTATTATTATTATTATTATTATTATTATCATTATTATTACTGAACTAAACGTCTATTAAAAGAGATAGAATGTCAGAAAAACACAAAAAAATACTTAATGTATTAATAATTAATATTTTAATATAAACAATATGAGAGTTAATGAACTATTAAATATGTTTCAAGGAGGAGGAGGAGGAGGAGAAACAGGAGGAGAAACAGGAGGAGAAACAGGAGGAGGAGAAACAGGAGGAGAAACAGGAGGAGAGGAGGAGAAAGAAGAGAGGAGGAGAAACAGGAGGAGAAACAGGAGGAGAGGAGGAGAAACAGGAGGAGAAACAGGAGGAGAAACAGGAGGAGGAGAGGAGCAGAGCCGCTCCCTCCTCATGAGGCGGCCGGAGGAGGAGTGGTGGAGCCGGGCAGCAGGAGGCCTGGAGGCTCCGGGTCTCTCCTCCTCCTCCTCCTCCTCCTGTTTCTCCTCCTGTTTCTCCTCCTCCTCCTCCTGTTTCTCCTCCTCCTCCTCTCCTCCTCCTCCTTCTCCTCATCTCCTCCTGTTTCTCCTTCTCCTCCTCCTCTCCTCCTCCTCCTCTCCTCCTCCTTCTCCTCCTCTCCTCCTGTTTCTCCTCCTCCTCTCCTCCTCCTCCTCCTCCTCCTCCTCCTCTCCTCCTCCGGGGCGGCTAACGGCTAGCTTAGCTTAGCTCCAAACAACAACAACAAACAAAAAGAGAAGAAGAAAATAAAAAGAGAGAATAAAAGCAGGAGGAGGAGCAGGAGGAGCAGGAGGAGCAGCAGGAGGACCTACCGGGACCCGAGGAGGCTCCGACCCGCTCTCAGCCACCCGAGACTCGGCTACGATCCGGATCCGTCCCGGAGGCTTCCGGCCGGATCAACGGCTCCGATCCGGGTCCTACTCCGGATCCTAGTCCAGGTCCTAGTCCGGGTCCAGGTCCTAGTCCTAGTCCGGGTCCAGGTCCTGGTCCGGGTTTAGTCCGTCTGGTCCGGGTTCCGGCCTGGCTCGGCTCGGCTCGGATCGCCTTTAAAGCAGCAGTGACGCAACATCCGTCAAGACGCCGCAGTCCGCAACGACGACACGTCCGGTCCAGCCCTCCACAATAAAAGCATTATAAAACAATCTAAACAATAAAACTAAAGTATTTTTTTTAAACCGTTTTTTTCCAAAGGAAGAATTGTTTTATGTACTATAATTATTATTGATGCATGTATGTAAGCAGTGTTTTAATCGTGTAATATTTTAAATACAAAACATATATAAATTATGTTTAATTAAATAAAATGTCTAATCATTTTATTTTCATCATGTTTTTTATGTTAAATTAAAACTAAATTAAAATAAACTAAAAATACAAAATGTTCAATATTGACCTCTATTAAATATATACGTATTTATATTTATATATATATTATAACATGCGGTGAAGTAAAAGTATAAAGTTACATGATTTGGAAAATCTCAAGTCTGAACTCTGTGAGTCATAATGTTCAATCTTCAAGAAATAAATAATATAAATATAATTCTAACAGCACAGTAATAAAATAATATATCAACAAAAAAGTTTTTTAAATAAGTTTGTATTTATTAATGAGAACAAATGTCTTAATCAAAACACTCAACACTGCACTGCAAAAATATTAAAGATATATTAAAAATATTTAAAGTACTATTGCACATCAGAAAGCTATTTTTTTTTTTAATGCAAATCAAAATATTTGTTTGCAAATCCATGGCAAAATGTGTGAATTAGCAAAAAAAAAAACTGTCTTAATCATAAATGAATTTACCTACAATTAAACTTTCTATTTTTATTAGAAAGTGGAAACTTTTACACAATCCGATTTATTATATAATAAAGACACAATTTAATTATTCTGATGTTTAAATGATGTCACATTTGAAGTTTAAAGAGCACATTAAGAGCCGTTTACGACTCAAAACAAACATTTTAGGATTCGGGACAATGATTTAATAATAATAACAGCTTTATCCTTTTCTATGCTTTTATTGTGTAAGGGTTAATTAGTTTATAGAGTTGTATTTTAACACATTTCCATTTTTCTCCTCAATGTTCTGAATTATTTTAAACCTCACTGGTTCCACATTTTCCCAAATCTTTTACTTTGAAGGCGGCGCCGCGTCACTTCCGGGCTCGCTCCCGCTAACTTGACGCTGCAGCTGATTTTGGTTCTGTTTCCGTTTGGACCGGAACACCCCGGAGCTCTCATAGACCTCTATGGGCGCTCCGCCCACAGACTGTTTTTCCTGAGCTAATGACGTGACAACAGCACGAGTTCTGCTTTCTCTTTCAATATTATTATTATTATTATTATTATTAATAATAATAATAATAATAATAATACTGTCGTAAAAAAACCTAAACAAATAAAAATATATTTTTTTTAAAACAGGAAATTAATATTCATGACTTTACAGTATTTATTTTATTTTATAAACAACAGCTTTATTTACTTTCTTTGTTGTTTTATTTGAGCTTTATTGTTATTATTTTTATTAATTAATTTATATTTTATTTATTATGTTCTACGTTTTAGTCTGGAGTCTTTTTAAAAAAAAATTATTTATATATCTAATTATTTATTAAGTTTTACTTGTTTTATTCAGGTTTTTAATTGAGCTTTATAATTGTTTTTATTTTTATTCATTTTTTAAACTATAACAAAAATAATACATATTCATATAAATGTTATATAATTTAATATTATTATTAATGTATGCATTTTATTTTTAACTGAGATTTATTTAAAGTATGCATCTTATTGTTTTTTATATTTTACTTGTTTGATTCATGTCTTTGAGTTTTATAATTATTTTCATTTTATTTTTTTAAACTATAAGAAAAATAATAAATAATGCAAAACTCTTTTTATTACATTTGAGCTTTATTGTTATTATAATTATTATTTTTATTTATTTGTGTTCAACCTTTTAGTCTGGAGCCTTTTAATAGACTTTTTATTTATACATCTGTCTAATTATTTATTATATTTTACTTGTTTTATTCAGGTTTTTAATTGAGCTTCATAATTATTTTTATTATTTTTTTATTAATTATTTTTATGCCTCTAGTAGATTTATTTTGTGCAGTTTTTGTATTTTTTGACATTTTCTTTGTATGAAAATACACAAACTGATTTATTCTCTTTTTAATCATAAACTACATATTATTTCTATATATTCTCCTTTAATATTAATGAACATTATTTATATAATATAACAAATATATATTTTTAAATAAAGTAAATGAATATTCATGACTGTACAGTTATATTTATTTTATAAACAAACTTTTTATAACTAAATATTATTTCTTTATCTATTATATTTTGTTTTAGTCGAGCTTTGAAAAAGCTTTATTTTTATTTAATTTATTCATTATGTTCTACGCTTTAGTCTTTTAATAGACATATTTCATTTATATATCTGTCTAATTATTTTTTATATTTTACTTGTTTTATTCAGGTTTTTAATTTAGCTTTATAATCGTTTTTAATTTTATAAAAAAATGTTTTAAATAATACATTACTCTTTTTTATTGCATTTTATTGTTTAAATTTGGCTTTTAATTGAGCTTCATCTATTTCTAATGTGTCTGGTTTATCTTTATTTATAGATTTATTTATTTTGTGACATTTTATTTGTATGAAAATACACAAATAAACAGATTTATTCTTATTTTTAATAACTGACTCCATCATAATATTACGTCTGTATATCCTCCTATGTTATGACATGAACATGTGTGTTGTAATGAACATTATTTAGATAAATAAAGCTTTATGAGTGTGGTGGAGGTGAAGTTTAGAGCTGCGGCGCCTCCTGGTGGCTGAAGGAGGAACAACAACAACAGCAGAAAGCAGAAGAAGAGAAAGAAAGAAAGAAAGAAAGAAAGAAAGAAGGAGTTTGTGCCAGTGAACGTCTCGTCCTTTATTCCATCAGCGTAGGAAAATAGATTCACATTAATGTTTCTGGCTTCTGTCCTCCACCACTCGTCTGTTTCTCTTCACAACAAACAAACAAACAAACAAATAAAGCCAACAGGAGAACAGAAAGTAAAGGTGCATCTCACTGATTATTGACGCTTCAAACCAAAAGGGCAAAACGGGAGAAAATATGATTTTTTTCTTCTTTTTCGACTCTCCGAAACTTCAACATTTTAATTCAAGAGTAAAGTGCAAAACAAAAACACAAAGCCAGCTGATAAGAGGGAAGAAAACAAGTAATCAATATACAGAAAGAGACAGACGGTCACAGTGGAACCATGCAGGGAGCAACAGCAACAATAACAATAATAATAATAATAATAATAAAATCTGCACGTCAACAAGCTGTACAACTTTATGAAAGAGCAACGACACGAGAACAAAAAGCAACAAATCAACAAGAAGAAAAACTCGTTTTTAGTAAAAATGGGATAAAAAAACTAAAGTGAACGCGGCAGCACTGTTTGGTGTCAGAACCCGTCCAGGACTTCATTACCCAGAGTTCCTGAGGCAGCAGGAGGTCAGGACACTTCGCTTCCAGACTTCACACCTGGATCAGTTCTCTGGTTATTAAAACCCGTTTCAGGTCTGACAGGAAACAGAACCACCATCAGACCAGCCTTCGTCCTCCAACCACGCCGCGCCGACCCACCGGAACAACCGGAACCACCGGAACAACCGGACCGGATCAAACGGACCGGACCGCTCGGACCAGACGGACCGACCCGCCTGGACCGGACCGACTGGACTGCCCGGACCGGACCAAACGGACCGGACCGCCACAGACGCCTCGTCATCAACACTTCACCGCCGCTTCACCGTCACTACAACCGCCAGAAGTCTCACATTCTGACATGGAACTTTACAACAAAGTTGCTGGATTTCGTCAGTCAGCAGGTTTGTGATTCCTGGTTCGGTTACTTTTGTGTTTTTATCATGTAAACAGAGAGAAAACTGCCAACACTTGCAATCAAAAGTGTTTCACTGCTGATTAAATTAGTTTGTGATGAAAAACGAGGTCCAAAAGTTTTGTTAATCCAGATGTTTTTATGGTGAACACAAAAGTTTTAGTTTTGGTTGCTATTCCAAAACTTTTGTCTACAAGTAGAAAACTTTTCCTTTTGTTTGCAAACTCACAACTTTTTGGTTTCAAATCTAAAACTTTTCCTTTGAATTCAAACATTTTGTTCGCAATCCAAAAGCTTCCCTTTTGAACACAAAATGTTGGTTTTAAATCTAAAAAGTTTTTCTTTCAATCCAAAAGTTATGCTTGAACCAAAAGTTTTCCTTTTTTTTAACACAAAATATTTGGTTCAAACCACAAATTGTCCTTTGACTCCAAAAGTTTTGCAGAGGAACAAACTTCTTACTTGAAACTGAATATTTATTGATTACAGTGTTGATGTTTTCTCTCACATCTGTTTGTTTTTATTTTTCTAGATTGGAAGTTTTCCTGTTTGGTTTCATAATAAAGACACAAAGGAAACCTGGAACAAGCTGATTAAAAACGTTTAAAATAAACGGTTTAGTTGAAATAAACCTTTGAGTCTTCTGGTTGAACTGAAAGTGAAACTTCGACCCTTAAAGCTGCTGCAGCGTCACTTTAACTTCTATAAATCATGTTCATGTAAAATAAAAAGATCAGAGTTTAAAGTGACGACGCAGCGCCAACGGATCCGGCACAGGAAGTGACATCAGAGGACGCTGTGGCGCCGAGTTCTGATCCTTGTAGGTCGTCGCGCCGCTACCCGAATCCCGATCCTTTAATCTTTGATTATCTGACCCGTTTCTGGTATTTTTTTGAGCGACACGGCTCCACAGTGAAAGATTCCTACAAACCGCCTCCAACTTCAACCAGCGCAGGTTCAAACTGGGCCGAACTGGACTTCTCCTGGACCACTGACTGGTTCTGGAACATTTCAAACTCCTTTTAGACCTGGACTCTCGCGGTCTGGTCCTGTCAGCCCAGGAGGTTCGGCCAAACCGGGTCTCATGTCTCTGACTTCCCATGAAACTCTGAGTCCTTTTGGATCTGAACCAGACTGGATCTCCTCGGTATCGATCTTGACAAACCACAACTTCCAGACTTCTTCAGAACTCTTTTCTGGAGCTTTAACAGCCGGTCCAGTCCGCCCTGGAAGTGGGCCGAACCGGGTTTTATGTCCTCTCTGACGTCCCCTGAACCCTTATTTGTCTTTTTTTTGGATTCTGACTTCCAGGCTCCTTACAAATGTTCACAAAGATTCAGAAGAGAACTCCACCCGGCCCAGTCTTTCCAGTTTTAGGGCCAAACTGGGGCTGCTTGTGATGGTGGACTTCCTCTAGTTTCAAACTTATTTTAACTTTAACAGTTCGGCCGAACTTCCAGACTCACGAGTTTAACTCCACATGTGCAGTCAGGCCAGTAGTTGTCCAAAGATCCTTCTTCAACTTTCTCAGACTGAGAATCAGGATTCCTCCAAACATCTGGACGGTCCAGTAAAAGTCCAGACAGTCCGGTAAACTGGACCAAACCAGTTCCGTTCATGACTTCCTTCGAAACGTTCATCTAACTTCTTTTAGATGCAGATTTCTGCTGGAAAGTTTCTTTCCAAACTGTCAACCAGCATCCACAGGACTCATTGCATATCCAGTTGGTCCAGTTCCTGCTCTGAACTGGTTTCCCCAATCACTGACTTGCACTGAGCCGTTTCTTGAACTCCTTTTAGATCTCTATCACGTATTCATGCCCAGTTCGCCCAGTTTGCCCAGTTCAGCCCAGCAGAGGGAACTGCAGGTTTCACTCTGAACCTTTTACATCGACTCTACAACATACAAATCAAGACTCACAACAAGACGCGAAAAGCAGAATTTCACTTTGATTTCAGGGCTGAGACGCATCCCATCGGCATTCTGGGTCAATATGGAAGACCTGAACCCCAAGTCAAGACCAACAAGTCCAGAGTCAACACCAACAAGTCCAGAGTCAAGACCAACAAGTCAAGAGTCAAGACCAACAAGTCCAGAGTCAAGACCAACAAGTCCAGAGTCAACACCAACAAGTCCAGAGTCAAGACAAGTCCAGAGTCAAGACCAACAAGTCAAGAGTCAAGACCAACAAGTCCAGAGTCAAGACCAACAAGTCAAGACCAACAAGTCCAGAGTCAAGACCAACAAGTCCAGAGTCAAGACCAACAAGTTCAGGGTCAAGACCAACAAGTCCAGAGTCAAGACCTGCAAGTCCAGAGTCAAGACCAACAAGTCCAGAGTCAAGACCTGCAAGTCCAGAGTCAAGACCAACAAGTCCAGAGTCAAGACCAACAAGTCCAGAGTCAAGACCTGCAAGTCCAGAGTCAAGACCAACAAGTCCAGAGTCAGGACCAACAAGTCAAGACCAACAAGTTCAGGGTTAAGACCAACAAGTCCAGAGTCAATCTAAAACCAAGAACTCGTCATACAGAAACTTAAACTACCTTTCAAGTGAAAGAACTGACAACAAAGTAAACTCCCAACTTCAGTTCCACACCATGACTAACATGTTACAAGTCATCTCCCAAGTCAGGACCAGAAATTCTCCAACAAACCCAGCATGTTCCAAGTCAAAAGCAAGTCCCAAGTCAAGTTCAAACAAATTACTTGTCATTTCATCCAAATGCCCCCAAGATGACCTTTCCAATATCGGAATTAATGAAAGCCAACTCCCAAGTCAAGAACAAGCTCCTTACCAAGTCCCACCACGGCTTGAGTCAAGTCTAACACGTTCCAAGTCATGTACCAGGTCAAGAACAACTGGTCCCAAGTTAATCTCACACAAAGTGCTTACTGTATTTTCCCACACCTAAGATCCCCTGTCCACTGAGTGAATTAATAATATCAACTCCCAAGTCAAAAACAAGTCCCTTATCAAGTCCAACTAGTGCCAAGTCATGTCCCAGGTCAAGACCAACAGGTCCCGAGTCCAGACCAGCAAGTGCAAGTTCAAACAAAGCGCTTATTATCAACCAATAGCTACAAAGACCACCTTCCCAATGTCAGAATTAACAATAAAACAAGTCAAGAGCAAGTCTCTTATCAAGTCCCAAGTCAAGAGCAACAAGATTCCTGAGTCGAATCCTACACATCAAGGCCTATAAGTGCTTAGGTGTCATGTCCCAGGTCAAGATCCACTGGTCCCAATTATTATCGCCCATCAGCACCTAAGACCACCTTTCTACTGTCAGAATCAATAATTAAATCAACTCCCAAGTCAAGAAAAAGTCCCTTACTAGGTCCCAAGTCAAGACCAATCAATGCCAAGTCAAGGCAAACATGTCCTGAGTCTAGTCCCACAAGTGCCAAGTAATGTCCAAACAAGATGCTTGTCTTATCGTCCAGCAGCACCAAAGACCACCTTTCCAATGTCACAATTAATAATTAAATCAACTCCCAAGTCAAGAACAAAGTCCCTTATCAAGTCCAAAGTCAGGACCAACAAGTCCCCAGTCAAAGCAAACCAATCCTGGGTCAGGTCTTAAGTCAACACCAAAAAGTCCCAAATAAATCCCATGTCAAAAGATATCAAGTCCAAGTGAAGTCATGACTTGAGTTCAAGCCCTTTGACTCGAGTCCACACCCGCTCTAATTTAGACTTTTTATTTATTTTATTTTTTACAGAAGTGTTCCCTGTTGTCGCCCATCAAGTGAAATCTGCTTTAAACGTCTCGTTTAATCTCTCCGAGTCCCTCGAGTTACTGCGACTTTCATACAACAGAGTGTTTCTTCTTCTTCTTCTTCTCTAAACTCTCTGCGGAACAATTCAAACAAAGTTTTTTCTTCCGACCGATAAAAAATAAATCTGATGCCGAGTGCAAGCAGAAGGTCACAGAAATACTCGTATGTTTTCTCGATGCATATAACAATAAATTCTTAACATACAAGGACTTTTACTTTTGTTTTAACTTTTTTTTAACAGTGCAACTTTTCATTTGTTTCAGTTCTGTCTGAAGGAGCTGTGGCTCGGCGGTTAAAGGGAGACCGAGACGCTTTAGTCGATATATTTTTCCCACATATTGGCACTTCCCTTAAGTGATAAAAAAATGACATATTAGCATCATGAGTGCTTTTTAATAATCATGAGTGTGAGTCGTGCTGTGAACTCACTTCATGGCAAAGGACGAGTTCCTAGACTCACCGTCCCGTCATGCAACAGGTTTTAACAGTCAAGATTAGTTTTCGGCGTCCCTTTAAACTACCTGAAGCTCTCGTTAACAGGACGGAGGGAAACACACACACACACACACAGTCCCACCTGTATTCTCACCATAATGTGTGTTAGCATCAACACAAAATTATTTTTTTCTATACAAATGTGATCACAGGGTGGAAAACAGCGAGGGCCGACAGCGCCCTGCGGTTTGTAGCACCAACGATGAAGAAGAAGAAGACGCCTTCGCACGCGGCGAGAGGCAGTTTGGCAGAAGGTGAAAACACACGTCAGCAATGTGGCGTTACCATGACAACCAACGAAGAAGAAAAGGAGGAGATGGTTTGGACAGGTGTGGACCTGACGCGGACCCTCTCGAGGGTCCTGTGTGCAGTTTTTCCTCGGTCTGCGCCGCAAATATATAAAGAGAACTGATCCAGAGTTGGAGGCGGAGCTCTGTTCATTCATATGAAAGCTACTCAGTGGAGCACGAAGCCCAAAAAGTTCCCTTTCCGTGCTTAAAAAAAATCCCCGGATGGATCTTCTGCTTGTTCCCGTTGAGCGGCGCACTAAAGACTTCTACTTTCAGCTCAGAGATTTACTCTTTCAGCTCTTCTAGACTTTCCGGACCGAATGGATCAAACTCGGACAGTGAAACGAGTCGTTTGGCAGCTTGTGATTTACAGACTTTTCTTTACTGATGGAAGTCTGTGGAAAAAAGTCTTTCTGGAACTTGGAATTCCAACGTTTTGCCGATATGTTAAAGGCATAGTTCAAGAGTTCCTGAAACATGGCAGGGTTACAAACGACAATTACTCCACAAAACTACGTGGTCACCAAAAGGTCAAACATTCTACCACAAAACTATGACGAAACCAACTTCACTTGGCACTGTTGTGTTTCTTGAAGAAGCCAGTAAAAACAAAGAGCTGGTACATTTCGTTTTGTAGAGTGAAACCTTGTAGTTTGTGACCCTGCCAGGCTGCAGAACTTTCTATTCTACCATCAGACCCCGTATTTCATCCGTCTCAGCCATTTACTCTTTCGGCTCTTCTAGACTCTTCGGACCGAACGGATCAAACTCTGACAGTGAAACGAGTCGTTTGGCAGCTTGTGATTGGAAACTGGAATTCCAATGTTTTGGGATAGTTGAAGATTTTTGACAATAAGTTGTATGAAATACTCGCCAGCAGTGTTTCGGATGCAAAGCTTTTATCTTGTAAAGTTCCTGCAACACGGCAGGGTCACAAACAACAACACTATGAAGAAACCAACTTCATTTGGCACTGTTGTGTTTCTTGAAGAAAGAGCTGGTACACATAGTTTTATGGAGTGAAACCTTGTAGTTTGTGACGCTGCAAGGCTGCAGAACTTTCTATTCTACCATCAGAACCGGACAGAACTCCGAAACCACAGACGGCAGTAAGATAACAGCAAAGTATGTCATACAACTTCATGTCCAAAATCCAGAACTTAATTAATTAACTACTTTATCCCTTTTAATGGTTCTGCTTTTCTTAAGAATTATGAAAATGACAGAAAACAATCTGCAACTTTTCTGCTTTTCTGCAGTCATTTTAAAGCAAAAACACTCAGGACATTTGAAGACTTTAAGATACTTCTGAAGAAGTAATACTTAAATCTGTGACACTGTGGACTGGACGATAACTTTTAACTGTTTAACCCTTAACAGGGCACTCATTGAAATACTTGCAAATTCCAAATTTCAACCCTAGAGAATATTGGAGGATATTACATACTGCTAGAATTTGTAAAAAAAAACCCATACGGACCCGGGGGAAGGGGGTAATCTTAAAAAAAAAAGTAAATTTACGAGATTAAAGTGGCAAATCTATGAGAATTTATGAGATTTAAAGTGGTGAATCTGTGAGAAAAAAAGTAGCTTTTTCCCCATTTTTTCCTTGTAAATCTGCAATTTTTTTCGCGCAGATTTGCCACTTTAATCTAGTAAATTTGCAACTTTTTTCTCAAAACATCCATGTGGTTCTACGACCAAACAGAGAGGCACGGGGACCTCATTTAGATATCCACTGAAGTGACCACATATAGTTCTTTGCCCGATAAAGGGTGAAACTGTCTGCAGCCAAAGTCGGACTACAAACAAACGACCGTCGGGAATTTGAACTTCTCGTGCTGCCGACAGATTTGTCAGATTTGCGTGATTTGTGGAGAGAATAAAAGAGAAGCTCCAGGTTATTGATGGTAACGTCTCAGTGCTGTGTGTCGGCGGTGATCGAGGAGGTGGTTGTTAGTGCAAAGGGCGCATGGCGACACACAACCACAGCTACGCTACGCTAATCTAAGCTACAGAAGCTAACTCTCTGCAAACATCCCTCACTGATACATTTTCTTACTGCATGTTTTACTGCATGTCTGTCAGGCCGCTACCTTTGTGCTTTCTCTTTGTGCCTGAGTGGAAGGACGCGGGGTTCAACTTTGTGTCTTTATCAAACTTTTTTAAACAGTTTTGAGAGCAAAACTTCTCCACAGTGCAATCAGAAGCAGCGTCGTTGCAAGAAAAATACATTTGTGATTAAAAATGTCTTTTTAGGAATCAAAAACTTTGTTTCCAATACGAACATTTGGTTTGCAAACTCAAGTTTTTTGTTTGCAAATCCCAAATGAATGAGATGGATCTGCAAAGAAAACGTATTTGATTTTGCAATGACACATTTTTAATCACAAATGATTTACTCACAATAAAACATTTTTATGTTTCCAAACTCAAAAGTTTTCCTTGAATTTCAAAGTTTGTCTGCAAATCCAAAAGATTTTTTATTAGTTTTCAATGCAAAAGTTTATTTGGATATCCAAAAGTTTTGCAACAAATAAAAAAAACAAAGACTTTTGGAACTGCAAACAGCTTTGAGAGCAAAACTTCTCCACAGTGCAATCAAAAGCAGCAAGAAAAATACATTTGTGATTAAAAATGTCTTTTGTGAATCAAAAACTTTTGTTTCAAATACGAAAATTTTGTTTGCAAACTCAAGTTTTTGATTTTGCAATGACCAAACTCAAAAGTTTTCCTTGAATTTAAAAGTTCAAAAGAACATTTTGTCTGCAAATCCAGCAATTCTTTATGTTGAATGCTAAAGTTTTCTTTGGAAATCAAAAAGTTTTGCAACAAATTTCCAAACAAAACTTTTGGATCTGCAAACATTTTTAAAAAATTGCAATAAAACAATTTTAATCACATATTTTTAACGTGCAATAAAAGACTTTTGGTTGGTTTTGCCCTCCAGATGTTTTTATGCAAAAGTTTTGATTTGAAATCAAAGTTTTGTTTGTTTATCCAAAACTTTTGTCTGCAAGTAGAAAAGTTTTCCTTTAGAATCCAAAGCTTTTTTTCCCTTTTCACCACAAACTTTTAGGTTTCTTAAGTTCAGAAAGACTTTTGGATCTGCAAACAAAAGTTTTTTAATTGCAATAAAACCATTTTAATCACATATGTTTAACCTGCAATCACACACTTTTTGATTGCACAGCAGAGAGTTTTGCTCTGTCTGACGCTTGATAAAGACACTAAAGTAACTCAGTAATCAAAACCAGACTGTAACATCATATATAATCATATATTCTGATGACTCCCAGCCCTTCTGAAGAACTACAAACATGGCTGCCTTCCAGCACAGCCTGGCACCCGACATTAAAGCCTTTTATAATTCAATTTAAACATTTCTTTTTAAAAGTTAAACTCACTGAAATATAATGAAAGCCGAATGACAAACTTTCTGATATCGAACCTGGATGAATAAATAATTAGATTTTTTTATGTGAACGTGGCTCATTTTATACAATATTTCTGTAGTTAGTTACTGATCTCGTCCCTCCCCGTCACACACACACACACACACACACACACACACACACACACACACACAAGCAGATATCGACGACTAAACCAACAGAAACACAACAAAGCGAAGCTGTTTAGAACAGAGGAGCTCTGAGCTTCGTTTCACTTTCACTCCTCCACTTCTGACCAAACAGAACGTTTTTTAACGTCTTTCAGCTGCAGATTGTTTTTTCAAATCTGTGTTTTTGTCCGTTTCCACGAGGCGGCGTGGCGGTGAATGGAGGCGGCGCTCCGTTAAAGAGGTTTGTCTTTTAGCACAGAGAACCTTCATAAGGCTCTAAACCCGTAGTACCATCTGGATCTGATTCACTGAGTCTCCTCCTCTTCTTCCCTCCTTCCTTCCTTCCTTCCTTTATCCTTTTGTTTTTTATATATATATAAATCTGCTGATCGGAAGCAGCGGAAGCGACGACCAAACCTCAGAAAATGGAAAAGTCTTGAGATGAAGGAGGCGAGGAGGAGGAGGAGGAGGAGGAGGAGGAGGAGGAGGAGGAGGAGGAAGGAGGAGGAGGAAGGAGGGAAGAAGAGGTGTGGTTTCAGGCGTGGCGCCCTGAGGAGTCGATTTTCTGGTTCGAGCCACAGACAGACAGTCAGACAGACAGACAGACAGACAGACAGACAGACAGACAGACAGAGAGACAGACAGACAGTCAGACAGACAGACAGACAGACAGACAGACAGACAGACAGTCAGACAGACAGACAGACAGACAGACAGACAGACAGACAGACAGAGAGACAGACAGACAGTCAGACAGACAGACAGACAGACAGACAGACAGACAGACAGACAGACAGTCAGACAGACAGACAGTCAGACAGACAGACAGACAGTCAGACAGTCAGACATGCAGGTAAAGTCTGTTTACAAGTGCAATGAGAGCTGATGGAGGACAGCGTGTCGAGGTTTTGGCTTCATGTATCCTCCTCGACTGGCTCCCTGCTGGCACCAGTCTGGGATTTCCACCAATAAGCAAGAAGAGGGGGCGGGGCTTAGTCCAGGTGAGGTAAAAGCGGAGTGAGGGCTGATAGAAAAAGACCAGGAGGAGGAAGGAGCGACGGGAGCTAGTGTCCCTCTCTCTTTGAGGAGGTGCTGCCCTCCTCCTTCACATCCTCCTCCTCATGTTTCTCCGCCGTGGTGGAGGTGGAGGAGGAGGAGGAGGGGGGCGGAGCAGCAGCAGCAGGAGGAGAAGAGGAGGAGGTGGAAGGAAGCGGCGGGTTGTCGTGCAGCTCCACCGGCGTCAGAGTTATCTCCACCTCGCCGCGCTCCTCGTGCAGCGTGGGCAGAGGGAGGGGAGGCGGAGGAGGAGGAGGAAGTGCAGGAGGAGGAGGAGGAGGAGGAGGAGCAGCGTGGAGGTGAGCGGCGGGCGGAGGAGCAGCACTGTTGTTGTTGTTGTTGCTGGGCCTCGGAGCTTTCTGGATGACCTCGACCATCGGGGTGCGTCCCGACGGCGCCAGCTCCCAGCCGGGGTTCCCCGGGCTCTGGAACAGCAGCAGCGGGCGGCCGTGGCGGTCCGGCTCCCCGGCGCCGCCCGGCGTACACTGCACCACCACACCGCGGTGCTCCACCAGCCGGTGGTGACCCGCGGCGTCCGTCACCGCCGGCAGCTGGCTCAGAACCAGCCCCGGTGGGTCCTGGATCACCAGCTCCAGCACCGGCTGCAAGGACGAGGAGGCGGCGGAGGAAGCTTTCTGGATGACGCCGCCGGTCAGCGAGGTGATGATGGGCGGGTGGGAGGGCGGCGGCGGGAGCGGGGGCGGGGGCTTGGGGGAGAGAGCGGCGGGGGGAGGCGGCGGCAGGGCGTCCTCTGGCCGAGGTTTTCTCGGCCGTCCGCGTTTCCGTTTCACCGGAGGAACAGCCGAGCCGCCGGACGCCCCCGCAGCGCCGCCGCCACCTGGCGTCACTCCCTCCAGCGGGCGCTTGGTGGCGTTCCCTCGAGCCTTCTGGACCACGGAGGTCGGCGCCGCGGTGACGTGCGGCTGCTGAGGGGGCGGGAGCTGCTGCGGCGGCGGCGGGGCGACCTTCTCCCGCTCGTAGGACAGGCAGCCCTGAGGCAAGAGCACCAACTGCTGCTGTGGCACCGTTGCCATGGCGATGACCTTCACCGCGCTACCGCTGGCGGCGGCGGCCGCGGTGGGGCCTCCGGGTCCGGACGCCCCCCCGACCCCCGAGGCGTCTTTGGGAGCCAGCGAGGGCGGCGAGGAGCGGACGGAGAGCTGCGTCTTGTCGGGGATGGAGCTCCGCGGGAGGATTCTGGGTAACTGCTTCATGAAGGCTTCAACCTGCAGCGAGTTCATCACAGTCACACCAAGAAACAACTTCCTGTCTACATCTGTTCATGTGAAGAAGAGGCGTGAACGTACCGCGGGACGCAGCGAGGACGAGGAGGGAGGAGGAGGCGCAGCGTCCAGCGAGGACGGTTTGGACGTGGCGGCTGTTTTGTCTCCGGGCGTCTTCAGCGACGCCGACGACTCTCCCAGCTCCTTCTGCAGACAGACAGGAAGCAGTGAGTGACATCATCATCATCAGCGATCAATGACTGAACAGAAACACGTGATCACCTTCTGATCAGCAGATCCGTCGCTCTCCGGTTTGGAGATGACCGGCGTCTTCTTGATGACTTTGTGCGGTTTGGCCGGACCTCCTGCACGCACAGAATCATGTAAAACATGTTATTATTAATATTATGGTTTCCCTTTGAATAATGTTAATCAATATTTTCTCCACCTTAACGTGGTGGACAAGCAGAGGAAAATGGATGGATGGATACGGATATTCTACAGATTATTATTAAACATCAATTTATATTTTAATACAAGAGTAATAGCAAACATAGAGATAAACAGAAGAGAAAATAAGACGTTTCTTATTAAAAACTAGAAATAATTGGTTTCCTTTTTTTTCAAATAAACATTTTTATTTGAATTGCAAATGAAACGGATTTGGGTAAAACTGGGGGGAAAACAAGAAACTTTAGAAACAGAAGAAAAGAAACTAATAACTTAAAAAAGAATCTAAAAACAGAAACTCAAAAAATAAATAAAAACAGAAAAAAAGAGAACTAAAAAAGAGAATCTAAAAACAGAAAAAAAATAATTAAATTAAAAAATTGAATAAAAAAAAACAGAAAAAAGAAACTAAAATAACAAATAAAAACAGAAATAAAGAAAGAAAATAAATAAATAAATAAAAACAGACAAAAATACAATAAATAAAAATATTTAATTAAAAAAATAAATGAATAAATAAAAATAACAGAACTAAAATAAACTGTAAACCAGAAACAGAAACAGAAACCTTGTAACCAACAGAATAAGTGTAATAACGGCGGAACGGGCTACCTGCGAGCGCGGCGGACGCCACCAGCTCCGCCTGGCTGCTGCGCGGGTTGACGATGTGCTCCTGGATCAGGTAGCGAGCGATCTCCACCACCGTGTCGAACGAACGCTTCAGGATCTTCTGCGCCCAATCACAGATCAGCTCGCACGCCGCCTCTGTCACTTCCTGTTTGTACGTCTGGACGAGCTCGGTGAGCTCCGCCTGCAGACGAGGACCAGGGCAAAGAGTCACCAGGCTGAGGGCGGTGTATGTGTGTGATAGTGTGTGTGTTTAACAACAAAAAGTCAACAGCGCATTGCATCATTCTTTACAGGCAAAGTTGCAGCAATTAGCAGCCAATTCTCTGACCCAACTCCTAATACTGAGACATGTAGAAGTCCTACTTATTGCTCATAGGACCCTATACCAACAAACCTTCTTCAGTCCATTAGCCCAACCATCACGCCAGCTATCACACATGTGACTAACGCCTCACTGTCCTCCGGCACTTTTCCTGGCATGGACAGTTGTCTACTTTGCATTGCCTCTTAACAGGGGTCCCCCAGGGCTCAGTGCTGGGGTTCCCCACAGCTCAGTGCTGGGGTTCCCCAGGGCTCAGTGCTGGGGTTCCCCACGGCTTAGTGCTGGGGTCCCCCAGGGCTCAGTGCTGGGGTTCCCCAGGGCTCAGTGCTGGGGTTCCCCACGGCTTAGTGCTGGGGTCCCCCAGGGCTCAGTGCTGGGGTTTCCCAGGGCTCAGTGCTGGGACCCCTGCTATTCTCTATCTACACCACCTCTCTGGGTGAGGTTATCCGCTCACATGGCT
>NC_081530.1:36225939-36355939 GCF_030273125.1 Centropristis striata | reverse complement strand
CCACAGAAAACGATTATTTCTAAAATCTCCGGGCAAAGTGGAGAATTTGGAAAACCCCGGTTCAGTGTTGTCGTGTCAACTGGGAGAATCAAACGGGGTTTTATGTTCTCACGCTGATTCTATGTGCCGCTGTCTGTCCACACGGACGAACCTCGGGCCATAAAAGTTGTTTTGAAAGGAACAGGAAGTCGCTCGTGTTGTTCGTTGTTGTTGATTCTGAGGATTCTGATTGGCTTCTTGCATGGCAACCTTTTTTGGAAACGGTGGGGGGATATATTCGTTTCTCTAAATACCTGCTATGTATAAACGTGGCTTAACAAGGGCTTAATAAACGGCTTCAATAAAGTTACTTGTGACATGTCACATTTGGTTTTGACTTTGACTGAACATTTGCTCTCACTTTGGGATAAAAATAACAGGACATATATCGTACATGGATATTCAGCCTAAATATATCGGGATATGAGTTTTGGTCCATATCGCCCAGCCCTAGACAGAGTCTGAAGACTTCTTCTTCGCTGTATGTCAGTAGCTTCCGTCCTCTCCTCAGTAACAGACAGACAGACAGACAGACAGACAGGTCACTCCCTCCTGTCTCCGGTTACTACTCCCCCATCAGACCGGCTGAGCGGCCCGCTGGCTGCCGGGGGACCAGTGACACATGCCGGCTGTCACCGAGCCGCTAGCCGCTCCTGCTGCTCCCGGAGCCGCCGGACGGCGCGGAGCTCCGCCCGGCAGCCTGTCACCGGGAGGCCGCGGTGTTTACAGCCGGTGGTCATGTGCCACACACACACACACACACACACACACTCAACATGCTCGTGCCGAGCTAACATGCTAACAGGCTAGCGGACAACACGGACACCCAGCTAGTCTCAACACGAACCCGCCTGACACCATTAGAGCCCGCAGGAAGTCAGAAAACTACAAAATATATTGTAGTTTGTCGAACATTTGGCGCGCTCTGCGTGGCTAAGCTACAAGCTAACCCGCTAACTAGCCTAGCAGGTTGCTATCAGCTACCAGCACTAAAACACCCCATAAACATGTTTCCACGCGCTATATCTGAACTCAGAATAATCCCCGACAACGGTTTATTTATTCTGTTGTTAATGTTTGGCGGGTTCGGTGAGTCCCGGTTGAGTATTTATTTTAAAAAAGAAAAAGAAAGTACCTGAGCCAAGATACAGCCAAAAATCCCCCTTTCAGATTTTTTTGTGATTGGCCGACTTTGTTATGTCTGCCTGACTACAAAGCCAACGTCTATTCCGATTGGTCGGCCGCGGCAAATCTACCCGGATACCAAAAGTTGGTGGCACGCTATTGGTCGAGCGGAATTATTTTTCTGACAGGGATTATTCTGGTTGGACCCGTTTTTCTGGTCTGCCCAGTTACAAAGCAGATGAATTTATCAGGTGAAATCTGCGTAGCAACAGCCGCCTCGTCCACACAGCGAAAACGAAAGTACTTCAAATAATCACTTTATAGACGCATTAAACATGTCTGTATACTTAAAATACACAAATATAATAAAAATGTAACACTGCAGGAGGGCACACATGAATAATATTAATATAAAGTCAATGTATCGGAACTTCCCTCTCAAGTAAACTTCCATTTTATATTATTTTATGGACTAATATGACCAAATATGTGTCTATTTTCGTACTTTTGTGTCATTTTTTGGTCGTTTTTCATCTATATTTGGTAGTTTTCTGTCATTTTTACATATATTTTTGGTCATTTTACGTCTTTTGGTCAACATGTGTCGTATGTGTTGTATTTCAATGATTTAGTGTCATTTTTACATCTATTTTTGGTCAATATGTGTCTATTTTGATAATTCTGTGTCATTTTTGGTCATTTTTACTTCTATATTTGGTCATTTTACATCTGTTTTTTATCAATTTGCATATTTTCGGTCATTTTTATTCTATTTTTAGTCATTTTCACATCTATTGTTGGTCAATTTGCATCTTTAAAAGCTTCTATTTTGTATTATTTTATGGACTAATTTGACCAAATATCCACTGGATTTGGGGTAAATTAAACAATTTCAAAGGAAACAATTTTTTTGTGGATTAAAATGTAATACCAACGAACGACAGAAATTAAAATATAAATATATTTGATCTAATGTGCATTATATACATAAACAAGTCCAATTCTAAAAAGACAAAATGAGCCTGAAAAGGTTGTAAATGTAGTGTGTCCAACTGAATAATAATATATTATATATTGTGATAGAAATCATCGTTTCATCTTGGACTTTTCCAGTTTGAGGTTTTTAAACTTTGACCACATTCTTCCACACAAAACACACAAATAAAACCAGTAAAACACGTTTGAAACTGTTTTTGGTCACATTTATTTTCCATTATACAAAAGTTACAATGAACATGAGAAAAAAAACTAAACTGTGAAAGAAAAGTTGCGGTTGTCTTTGATGCAGAACGTCTTCATTCGAACCCGCTGCAGAGAAACAAGAACAATAATCAATAATAAGAATTAAATACTTCAGAGTTCAACCAAACACAGATTAGTTTATAGTTTTAACTGGATTTATTTTAATTCATTCATAAATAAATACATAAATAATAAAGGTCCATCAAATAAATGCATTTGGCTATCAAATAAATCCTGAAATTAATAAAGGATTTATACATTTATAAATGTATTATTACTTAATTTATTAGTATTACTGCTTCAAAATAAAAGCTCTCTACCCGTTTCAAAATAAAAGCTCTCTACCTTATTCAAAATAAAAGCTCTCCAGCTGCTTCAAGATAAAAACTCTCCTGCTGCTTTAAAGTAAAACCCCACCACATTTCTTGAAAAGCTGTCCAGCTGCTTCCAAATAAAAGCTCTCTACCTGCTTCAAAATAAAAGCTCTCTACCTTATTCAAAATAAAAGCTTTCCAGCTGCTTCAAAATAAAAGTTCTCTATCTGCTTCCAAATAAAAGCTTTCCAGCTGCTTCAAAGTAAAAGCTCTCCAGCTACTTAAAAATAAAAGCTCTCCAGCTACTTCAAAATAAAAGCTCTCCAGCTACTTCAAAATAAAAGCTCTCTAGCTACTTCAAAATAAAAGCCCCCCACCTTCCTTAATAAACTGTCTACTTTCTTCAAAATAAAAGCCCCCCACCTTCCTTAAAAAACTGTCTACTTTCTTCAAAATAAAAGTCCCCCACCTTCCTTAAAAAAACTGTCTACTTTCTTCAAAATAAAAGCCCCCCACCTTCCTTAAAAAAAACTGTCTACTTTCTTCAAAATAAAAGCCCCCCACCTTCCTTACAAAAAACTGTCTACTTTCTTCAAAATAAAAGCCCCCCACCTTCCTTGAAAATAAAAATCCTCCACCTTCTTGAAAATAAAAGCTCTCCAGCTGCTTCTAAGTGGATTTATTTTGAAAATCCCAGGCGCTGTGACCCACCTGACCATGTTGGCGATGTCCCAGTTGGTTTCTGAGGACAGAGGGCCGATAATCTCCACGCCCTCCTCTGTGACGATGGCGATCTCATGCTGAAACAGAATTTATTAACATTAAATTAAACATTTAATAATAAACTAATCTAATAAGAGTCAGATGTAAACAGGAAGTGGGCTGACCCTGTTGTAGGAGCGAGCGTCTCTGTAATAGAGCACTTTGAGGCAGCGCTCCACCAGGTCCCGCGCCTCCTGCTTGGTGATCTCCACTTTGTTCTCCACCACCTCCCTCATCAGAGGCTGCACACACACAGGAAGTGGAAAAAACATTTTATATTATAGAAATATATCAGGAGACAACAGAAAACAGGACCAAATATTCAGAAAAGAACTCAACAGCTTGTTCACGGCCCTTGTTTTTAGTAAAATGACACAAAAGATGTAAAATTGCACAAAAAGGACATAAATTTACACAAAAAAAGACAAAAAACCCACAAAATGAACCAAAAAAAAAAAAAATAGGACCTAAATCTGCTCTGTGTAAACAGCCTCTCCTGTCCTGTGTGACATCACAGACTGACTCACCTGAGCCAGGTACGCTCCGAAGCCCGTGGCCACTGTGGGCGCCTCATAGGCCACGCCCAGCTTGTCCACGTAACCAAGGAAACTGGAGGGAGGAGAGAAGGCGGTAAAATGATTTCACGTTTATCGAAGAGCAAAGACTTACAACCTGACTGGAACAAACCACTTCAAACTATCGACTGATTCTGAGAGTAGAGGAACACAGCTCCATTAAACCGACTCCATCTGAATAGATCTAAATCAGGGGTCTCAAACTAGCGGCCCGCGGGCCAATTGTGGCCCTCGTGGCGATATTTTGTGGCCCCCTCCTTGATATGAAAGTTTAATGTGAGTTTTATATGAATGTTGTGTGGAAGGTCCCTTTATTATCCAGCTGGAGCTTTGTTTACCTTGTTTCTATGACGACGTTAACAAAAAGAAAGGCAGCTGCTACCGGACCGTTTATTATTATTATTATTATTATTATCTGCCGTGTTGTTGTTACCACAAGAAATGGAAATGTTATGTAATGTCATTTTGTGTCTTTTTTGGTAATTTTGTGAATTTTTTGGGTCATTTTGTATCTTCTTTTGGTAATTTGTGGGGTTTTTTTAGAAATTGTGTCTTTATCGTAATTTTGTGTCTTTTTTGGTAAATTTGGGGGGGTTTTTTTAGAAAATTTGTGGGGGGGGGGGGGGGTCGTAATGTTGTGTCCTTTTTTTTTTTTTTTTTTTTTACTAATTTTGTATCTTTTTTACATAATTTAGTTTTTTTCTGTCATTTTGCGTCTTTTTTTTGGTCATTTTGTATCTTTTTTATGTAAATTAGTTTTTTTCTGTCGTTTCGGCGCTGCCTCCAGCGTCCCCCAGGTAACTAGAGTGTGAGAGCCCTGCTCTAACTACAGAGAGCTGAAGAAGAAGAGTTTTCTCCGACCTGTCTCCGTTGTAGAATCCTCCGATGACCACGGTGTTCCACAGCGGGTTCATCTTGCTGCGGCGGTTGTACATGACCCTGGTGAGCCACGAGTGGACGGCCTTGGGGCTGTAGCTGTGTCCGTCTCCCAGCAGCTCCTCGTCGATGCTGACGGAACACAAACACAACGTTTAGCATCTGAACACAGAGCGAGTAGCAGCAAACACAAGATTTAACATCTGAACACAGAGCGAGTAGCAGCAAACACAAGATTTAACATCTGAACACAGAGCGAGTAGCAGCAAACACAAGATTTAACATCTGAACACAGAGCGAGTAGCAGCAAACACAAGATTTAACATCTGAACACAGAGCGAGTAGCAGCAAACACAAGATTTAACATCTGAACACAGAGCGAGTAGCAGCAAACACAAGATTTAACATCTGAACACAGAGCGAGTAGCAGCAAACACAAGATTTAACATCTGAACACAGAGCGAGTAGCAGCAAACACAAGATTTAACATCTGAGCACAGAGCGAGTAGCAGCAAACACAAGATTTAACATCTGAACACAGAGCGAGTAGCAGCAAACACAAGATTTAACATCTGAACACAGAGCGAGTAGCAGCAAACACAACGTCCTCCCGTCTCCGTCAGCTTACACCATCTGCTCGATGACCTGCTTCAGGTACTGGTAGTCGGCGTAGTCCCCCGACGCGCCCAGGATGGTGTTGTTGTTCACCTGAAACACACCACAACACCGTCAGCGCTTCAACGGGACGCGTTCACCGCCACGGAGGAGAAATAAAAACATTGTGTCTGACCTTCATGAGGCGGGAGATGTTCCTGAAGCGAGCCAGAGAGCCGTAGGAGCCCAACATGTCCGCCGCGATCACCACGCCGCCCGTGAACTTCACGCCCAGCACCGACGTCCCCGTCACCATGGGGTTACTATGGAGACCACATCACACGTAAACAACAACAACAACAACAACAACAGAGCCGCCAACGCCAGGCAAAAACATATGAGACAGGAGGAGGAGAGGGAGAAGAGGAGCAGGAGGAGATAAAGAGAGAGGAGGAGGAGGAGAGAGAGGAGGAGGAGAGACAAAAAAGGAGGAGGAGCAGGAGAGAGAGGAGGTGGAGGAAGAAGAGGAGGAGAGAGAGGAGGAGGAGGAGATAAAGAGCGAGAGCCGCCAACACCAGGCAAAAACATATGAGACAGGAGGAGGAGAGGGAGAAGAGGAGCAGGAGGAGATAAAGAGAGAGGAGGAGGAGGAGGAGAGAGAGGAGGAGGAGGAGATAAAGAGAGAGGAGGAGGAGGAGGAGAGAGAGGAGTAGGAGGAGGAGGAGAGAGGAGGAGGAGAGGAGATAAAGAGAGAGGGGAGGAGGAGGAGAGAGAAAAAGGAGGAGGAGCAGAAGAGAGGTGAAAGAAAGGTTTCATTTTCAAGATGAACAGGAAGCTGCCAACACGAGGCAAAACCATATGAGAAAGGAGAAGAAATAATAATAATAATAATAATAATAATAATAATAATGAGTGAAGACTGTAAAGTGTGTGTGGTGAAGGTAGAAGGCTGACTGACATCTTTATGGTTGTAAATGTAATAAATAATACGAGTGAAGCTAATAAAGTTCAATTAAATCTATGCATATTATTCATTTTTCAGAATATGTGCCGTATATGACCTATATTAATAGTTTATTTCATTAAGAACACAACAAATGTGTATATGTGTTTAGTCTAATTAAATTCACAATTTTCTTTCTAAATTCACGAACTGCTGCCATCATGTATATATACACACATATAAAATACACACAACAAAGTCAATCCAAACAATTCGCGATAAGGTTCTGTTGTGAATTTTTGTTTTAAAATTCAGTCAGTTTTAAAATGTTTTTTGAGCTTGTTTGCTAGTTATTAGACTTTATCTTTTTTTAAATGTCTGGTTTTAGCCTCATTTCTACTAGTTTTACATATATTTGTGGTCATTTTGTGTCTTTTTAGTCATTTTTACATCTATTTCAATAATTTTGTGTCATTTTTTAATCGTTTATATATTTTTTAAATGTGATATGGAATTAGTACATAATGCAAATATCAATATAGTTAATTTTTTTGACATGACTGTAGAATAAGTTCTCAATTAAAATTTAGATTATTTTTATTTGTAACAAAACAAATTTTAATACATTTTATATTTTAATTTTTCTGTTTTTAGTTTCTTGCTTCAGTCTTTTTTTAGTTAAATTTTTCTTTACTTTCTTTTTTTGATATATTTTTTTAGTTTCTTTTTGTCTGTTTTAGTTTCTTTATTACATTTTTTTCCTGTTTTTAGTTTCTTTCTTCAGTCATTTTTTAATATAATTACATTTTTTCTATTGTTTGTTTTCGGTTTTAATTTGAACATTTAACATTTGTTTAGCCTAATTAAATTCACGATCTCACACAAACACATTTCAGTCTCCATCTTGTTTGTAAATTAAATGATTAAAGTAAATGTGTGTTTCCTGTGATTAAAGACAGTATTACTATTATTGTGAGTTAGCTGCCGGTGGCTAACTACCTCAGCTAACAGTTAGTCAGCTAAACAGACAGAAACGGAACCACACGTGACATTTACAGCTCTAAAACAAACCACATCACTTTAATCTACTCTTTAGGTTATTTAACTGGTTTTTAATTTATTTATATTCATCTGTAAACGCCTTTAACACGGAGGTAAACTAGCCGTTAGCTTAGCATCATGATGAGACAGCAGGAACCGGCGGGGCCCCGGTGGTTCGGGTTATCTCCCCCCGGGGCTCCGCCGGTTCCTCCCGGTGCTGGGGCACTCACAGCGTGTGTCTGACCGGCCCGCAGCCCGCCCCGGTGGCCCCGGGGCCGGACAGGGAGTAGAGCTGGCCCGGAGCGGGTCCGTTCTCCCAGAAGTTCAGCCTCAGTCCGCTGGACGCCATGTTGGAAATAATATCTGCCGGAAGTGACGACGCAGCTTCTTCTCGTTGCTCCCGGCCTGACGTCACAGTGGCGCGCTTTACCGCCACCTGCTGATTGGATGAATTAATGACTGTTGTTGTTATTCTGATGGTATAATAATAATAATAATAATAATAATAATAATAATAATAATAATAATAATAATAATAATAATAATTATTATTATTATTATTATTATTATTATCAATCAATTATCAATTTGAAGTGAATGGCATCCCTGTGAAGAATACAGTCACATATTTAGGTGTTGTCATTGATAAAAATGAAAAACTGCGCAGTAACTAAAATTTTGACCCTAGTGGAACAGTGGTGCGCTTTACCGCCACCTGCTGATTGGATGAATTAATGACTGTTGTTGTTATTCTGATGGTATAATAATAATAATAATAATAATAATAATAATAATAATAATAATAATAATTATTATTATTATTATTATTATCAATCAATTATCAATTTGAAGTGAATGGCATCCCTGTGAAGAATACAGTCACATATTTAGGTGTTGTCATTGATAAAAATGAAAAACTGCGCAGTAACTAAAATTTTGACCCTAGTGGAACAAATAACAACACTAAGAGGCTGCTGAGGCTCTAAAGGATTGTTTGACTGTTCAGACTGGAACGTGTTGCTGGAAACAGAGGACACCAGTATGGACATTGACAGACACGTTGACTGCTTTCCTGAGACACGGTCATACCCACTGGGACTGTACGCTGTTTTTATTAGAATTAAAATATGTAAACCCAACAAAATAAAGGCGTGTTGGATCATTTTCAGCCCAGAAAATGTCCAGATTAAATATAAAGCCACTGAAAACACACACACACACACGTCCAGTTGTTTCTATTTGCTGTTATTTTATTGTTGAACAGAACTTCCTGTGGTTCATGTGGACTCTGGTAGACCCTCAGGACTCTGGTAGACCCTCAGGACTCTGGTAGACCCTCAGGACTCTGCAGCAGGTTGAACCAGGACCGTCGGTTCGACTCCCACGATCGGCTCCGCACCAGACGTCTTATGACAGAAATCTGGGAACAGACGGGGTGGAAACAAAAAGCTATGACACATTTTTAAAGTGATTTTTACCTCTATTTTTGGTCAATTCGCGTCTTTTTCAATAATTTTGTGTCATTTTTTGGTCATTTTTACATCTATTTTGGGTCATTTTGCATCTTTTTGGTGAATTTGTGTCTATTTAGATTATTTTGTCTTTTTCGGTCATTTTGTGTCATTTTTTTGATCAATTTTATGTCTATTTTTGGTCATTTTCTGTCTATTTCGATAATTTTGTGTCATTTTTACATCTATTATTGGTCAATTTGTATTATTACTATTATTATTATTATTATTATTATTATCATTATTCTGAATGTGTGACTGACCTGCAGCTCCGTCGTAGATGAACGGCTCGTCGTCGGTGGAGTACCCGTCACATTTGGCATGTCGGGTGTGATTGTTGTGGTCCTCCTTCAACACGTCAACATCAAGGTGGTGCCCCTCCCTCCCTGACACACACACACACACACACACACACACACACACACACACACACACACTTGAATAAGCTTTACTTAACTCTATGGAGTCTTGGGCTATTTTGTCCATTTTTGAATCCTTTTCATGTCCTTGTAAGTCATTTTGTGTCTTTTTTGGTCATTTGTGTCTTTTTTTTGTGTTTTTCTGTCTGTTGTTGTGTCTTTTTTGTGGGTCATTTTGTGTCTTTTTTGTCATTTTGTGTCTTCTGGTTTTTTTTTTTGGTTATTCTGTCTTCTCATTTTGTGTCTTTTTTTGGTCAGTGTGTGCGTGTGTGTGTGTGTGTGTGTGTGTGTGTGTGTGTGTCCTACTGTATTTCAGCAGGTATGTGATGTTTGGGAATAAATCTTCCGTTACTTCGATGTAGCTTAAGGACAGACAGCCGTCGCAGGTCTCATGGAAAACTATGAAACCGTTCTCTATGTACGGACTCACAACTCCACCAGTCTCCACCGCTGGAACACACACACACACACACACACACACACACACACACACACACAGCAGTGATGATAAACAACAGTACAGCATCAACAGGAAGTCTTTAACATTATAAACACAGTAATAATGTGTTAAAATCTGCTCATAATACTTCATCATTATAGTTATAACTCTCATATATTAATGATATATTATTACATTATATTAATAAAAGCCTTTTCATAAGAACTGTAGCTCAGTATCACACACTGTTTTTTTATTTTTAAGAGCAAACTAAGAGATGTTACTTGAACCATTTTTAAAGATATTTCTGCTATTGTTATTATTATTATAATTAGGGCCTCGGGGCAATCGCACCAGCACTGGTCCCATACAGCAATATCTGCAGGGACCAGTGCTGCACTACTGTTATACTGTGGATTTCTTCTTCTTCCTCTTCCGGATGCAATTTCGTCCCGCTACAAATTATATATCAAAACGTGCGGTTTGATCGGGATCGGTGTGCTATTACTTTTCTCTACGGAATATGAATTTTTCGCGACATAAGTCGCGAAAAACTGCCCAAAATTTTGCATTGAAGTGAATGGGACGGCCGACAAAAAATGATTGAAAAAGAACAATAATTGAAGATTTTCAGATGTCTACTTCTCCGGCATAATTTCACCTAGAGACTCCATTTAAACTTTAAACAGTAGACACAAGTCTTGTGTATCGGTGTATTAATCCACGTTTCGATAGGTCATATAGTTTTTTATCAATCCCTGTTCAATGACCATGATCATTTTTGGAGAAATTCTGAGATTATAATGGGTGTGTATTGCACGGAATGTTCGTGTCAGAGTGTGTGACATCATCACCAGAGTGTAGAGGGAGAGAAAAAACTGTCAAAAAATAAATTTTAAAACTGCGCTCCAGGCCGCAAATTCCACTCTACAGAAATAATTTATACATAGAAACATAGGAAAATTAGTCTTCTCCCTCACAATCCTCTGGTAAAGCTGTCAGAGTTATAGTTTGGGCGTAGGACGCACAGATGATCCACCAACACCACCAACAGCCTCATTGGCTCCCATATTAAAAACACAGGAAGATTTCGAAAAAAAGGAAGATGGAACAGTTTTTTTAGATCGCTCTAACAAAGCTATTTTTAAATTTTTCTTAAAAAAAAACATATGTAGACGTTCAGGAGGAACTCAGGACGCTCAAAGTGAAGTCGGATCAATGATAGGTATTATGGTTTTGACAAAAATGCTTTCTGTTCGAGGCCAGAAATTCCAGTCTGTCCACCTCTGCTGTCACTCTTTCGGAACATTAACAGCTGCAGTTAATTCTGTTGATCTTTGATGTGATTACAGTTACAGTTACACACACACGCGTGCACTAAAGTGCGCACACTCCTCACACATGCATACACATGCTTCATACACGCACACACAGGTAACTTTATGTGATTTTAATTACAAACACACGCACACACACACACACACACACACACACACACACACACACATATTTTGAGGTTAAAGGGCATAGTTATAAATCTCTGAAGAATCTCATCATAGTGTACACACACCGGCAGTAGCCCCCGTGGCCCTTTCAGAATTTCCCCAGAGGAAATTTTCTAGTTGTTATTATTGTTATTACTGACTGGCAGAGACGGTAAGCGCGCGCAGGATGTGGTCGTCAGTCAGAGACATGTTGAAGACGTAGGTGGTGCACGACGCGTTCCTGAAACAAACAAACAAACAAACAAACAGCTTCAGACTGAGGATGATCACACACACACACACACGCACTGTCAGAGTCAACTACACAACTACACAACAAAGACTCATTATAGCTGAGTCAGCTAGTCCTCACAGAGAACTCGTGTGTGTGTGTGTTGTGTGTGTGTGTGTGTGTGTGTGTGTGTGTGTGTGTGTGTGTGTGTGGTTGTGTGTGGGGTTGTGTGGTTGTGTGTGTGTGTGTTTGTGTGTGTGTGTGTGTGTGTGTGTGTGTGTGTGTGTGTGTGTGTGTAAAGCTTAGCAGAATGCTGAGTCAGGGTCTCCTGGTCTCGGTGATCTTGTGGTCTAACTGATCCTGGTCTCTGGTCTCTGGAGACTCACTTGTGCATGTTCCTCTCGGTGTAGGTGACGGTCTTGTTGTCAGCGAGGAGGCGGAGCTCCAAGTGGGAGCTGGAGACGTTCTGCATGAAGTTCAGTTCCTCGTTATTGTTGGTCACGCCCCAAACCAGGACCCAGTCCCCGAAGACCTGCAGGAGGACGGGGGGCGGGTCAGACCGAGACAAAGGGTCCACACATGGGCGGAGTATTTTCTTTATTGGCCGATCAATATCATGCTAACGTTAGCGGCCGATCGATAGCATGGTAATGTGAGCGGCCGATCGATAGCATGCTAACGTTAGCCGGCGATTGATATCGTGTTAGCGTTAGCTGTTGGTCGATAGCATGTTAACGTTAGCGGCCCCTCGATAGCATGCTAACGTTAGCCGGCGATTGATAGCGTGTTAATGTTAGCTGGCGGTCGATAGCATGTTAACGTTAGCGGCCCCTCGATAGCATGCTAACGTTAGCGGCCGATCGATAGCATGCTAACGTTAGCCGGCGATCAATAGCGTCTTAACATTAGCCGGTGATCGGTAGCATGCTAACGTTAGTGGCCGATCGATAGCATGCTAACGTTAGCCGGCAATTGATAGCGTGTTAATGTTAGCTGGCGGTCGATAGCATGTTAACGTTAGCGGCCCCTCGATAGCATGCTAACGTTAGTGGCCGATCGATAGCATGCTAACGTTAGCCGGCGATCAATAGCGTCTTAACATTAGCCGGTGATCGGTAGCGTGGTAACGTTAGCGGCCGATCGATAGCATGCTAGTGTTAGCCGGCAATCGATAGCATGCTAACATTAGCCGGCGATCGATATTGTGTTAACGTTAGCTGGCGATTGATAGCGTGTTAACGTTAGCTGGCGATTGATAGCGTGTTAACGTTAGCTGGAGATCGATAGCATGGTAATGTGAGCGGCCGATCGATAGCATGCTAACGTTAGCCGGCGATTGATAGCGTGTTAATGTTAGCTGGCGGTCGATATCGTGTTAACGTTAGCTGGCGATTGATAGCGTGTTAACGTTAGCTGGAGATCGATAGCATGGTAATGTGAGCAGCCCCTCGATAGCATGCTAACGTTAGTGGCCGATCGATAGCATGCTAACGTTAGCCGGCGATCAATAGCGTCTTAACATTAGCCGGTGATCGGTAGCGTGGTAACGTTAGTGGCCGATCGATAGCATGCTAGCGTTAGCCGGCGATCGATATCGTGTTAACAGTAGCTGGCGATTGATAGCGTGTTAACATTAGCTGGCGATTGATAGCGTGTTAATGTTAGCTGGCAATCGATAGCGTGTTAACGTAAGCGGCCGATCGATAGCATGCTAACGTTGGCGGCCGATCGATAGCATGCTAACATTAATGGCCAATCAATAGCATGTTAATCATGCTAGCAAAAAAAAAGCTAAAAAAACCAAATCATTTTTCCACGTTTGGACCAAAAAAGACACAAAATGACCAAAAATAGATGTAAAAAATTACCAAAAAAATGACAATAAATTATCGCAATAGGCACAAATTGACCAAAAAGACACAAAATGACCAAAAATAGATGTAAAAACTGACCAAAAAATTACACAAAATTATCAAAAAAGACCCAAATTGACCATAAATGGATGTATAAATGGAATGAGCCTCACCTTGTGCAGGTGTTCCCTCCTCAGCGTGGCGTTCAGGCCGTGACAGTTTTCGGGGCTCGGCTCTACGGTGGCGCCGAGCGCCGCCAGCAGCAGCAGCAGCATCGATGTCTGAACCACGTCCATCCTGCTGGGACACTCAGGAACCTGCAGACAGGAGGCCAGCAGCAGCTTTATAACCGACCCCGGGGCCCCCAGGGGCCCTCACCCAGGGGTCCAGAGTCCGATGGTTGGTGTTTACAGGCTGGAGGAGGGGGTCAGATAGGTCTAGATCGAGTCTGTCTGGATCCAGATCTGTCAACATGTTGATCCATGTTACCTGGTTGGTAAACACAGTCTGCTCTGATCCAGGTCAAAGGTCAAAGGTCAACTCACTGAAGTTATTACAGCCAATAGAGCTGATTTACAATATGAAATGATGAAGTGACGGCCACGAAGTGTGTGTGTGTGTGTGGTTATGTGTATGTGTGTGTGTGTGTGTGTGTGTGGTTGCTTGTGTGTGTGTGTGTGTGTGGTTATGTGTATGTGTGCGTGTGTGTGTGTGGTTGCTTGTGTGTGTGTGTGTGTGTGTGTGTGTGCGCGAGCATTTTTTTGTTTGTGTCGTTAAGTGTGTGTGTGTGTGTCTGTGTGTGGTTGTGTGTGTGTGTGTGTGTGTGTCTGTGTGTGGTTGTGTGTGTGTGTGCGTGTGTGTGTGTGGTTGCTTGTGTGTGTGTGTGTGTGTGTGCGCGCGAGCATTTTTTTGTTTGTGTCGTTAAGTGTGTGTGTGTGTGTGTGTCTGTGTGTGGTTGTGTGTGTGTGTGTGTGTGTGTGGTTGCTTGTGTGTGTGTGTGTGTGTGTGTGTGTGCGCGAGCATTTTTTTGTTTGTGTCGTTAAGTGTGTGTGTGTGTGTGTGTGTGTGTGTCTGTGTGTGGTTGTGTGTGTGTGTGTGTGTGTGTGTGTGTGTGTGTGTGTGTGGTTATGTGTATGTGTGTGTGTGTTTGGTTGCTTGTGTGGTTGTGTGTGTGTGTGTGTTTGGTTGCTTGTGTGGTTGTGTGTGTGTGTGTGTGTGTGTGTGTGTGGTTATGTGTATGTGTGTGTGTGTGTGGTTGTGTGTGTGTGTGTGTGTGTGGTTGTGTGTGTGTGTGTGTGTGTGTGGTTATGTGTATGTGTGTGTGTGTTTGGTTGCGTGTGTGGTTGTGTGTGTGGTTGTGTGTGTGGTTGTGTGTGTGTGTGTGTGTGTGTGTGTGTGTGTGGTTGTGTGTGTGTGTGTGTGTGTGTGTGTGTGTGTGTGTGGTTGTGTGTGTGTGTGTGTGTGTGTGTGTGTTTGGTTGTGTGTGTGGTTGTGTGTGTGTGTGTGTGTGTGTGTTTGGTTGTGTGTGTGGTTGTGTGTGTGTGTGTGTGCTTAAGTGAACTCAGCGACTGCTTAGGGCCCCGTGGCCACTCGGGGGCCCCCAAGAGCTATTAACAAAAAACATATATATTTTTGATATTTTGTGTTTTTTGCATGTATGATTGATGATTTCTATCTGATCAAAGATATATTATTGTATATAAACACAATGTTGTGTGAGCAGAAAGTGTGTAGTGGAAAATATTAAGAGACAACAAGAGTTTCTAGAAAGACTATACTATATCCTACATACTCTCTGTAATTATAATGTTGGTGTGTCAGGTCTCTAGCTTTCCTGTCATTGTTCCACATGGTGCAGTGGGATTTCATAACTCAGAGCTGCTCGGATCTTAACCAAGCAGGAGTTTCCTGTAAAGAGACTGACTGTTGGTCAGATTTCTGTGTGTTTGTCAAAATATGTGATGCATTTTTAAACTGCTATATGTCTGATATTTTTATACATCTTCAAATTAATTCTGCTGCTGATGCCAAAACAGACACAGATTGACCAAAAAAGACACAAAAAGACCAAAAATAGATGCACAAATGACCAAAAATGACACAAAATTATCTAGACACAAAATCACCAAAAAATAGATGTAAAAATGAACAAATTTGACACAAAATTATTGAAATAGACACAAAATGACCAAAAATAGATGTAAAAATGAAAAAAAAAAAGACACAAAATTCTCGAAAAAGACACAAAATGACATGAAATAGTTGTAAACGGCCTGCAGGGGGCACTGCTCATCCAAAGAGCAGCTAGTTGGAGGCAAAACAACGTCACAACAAAGGATCCTTCAGTGGCAGAGAAAAGAAAGAGGAAGAGGAGAAAAAAGGCCCAGATAAAGGTTTGTTTGCATGTCTTGGTAATGGAATGTTCATCAAAGAGATTTGTGTCGCCGTTAGCAGCTAATTAGCTAGTTTAAAACGAGAGAAATGCATCTTTTAACGGGCCGGTTAACTAGCTTAATATTCATGCTAACGTGTTTGTATTTGAGTAATACTGAGCTTAACTCTGCCTTGATCCTCGGGGTTGGCTCTATATATTTCAGCTTCAAAATAAAGTTTTTGCTAACGTTTGAGAGCAAACATGAATTAAAATGTCACCTTGTTTGCTAGCAAGCGCGGTGGGGAGCGTGTCTATGTTCCCTCTTTGTATGAGACCGGGGACCATAGGACCCTTTTCCCCCACTTTTCCCAAAAAGGGTCCTATGTTCCCCGGTATGTATTGCTACAGGGGAACATAGGACCTTTTTTTTTTCTAAAAAAGGTCCTATGTTCCACAGCTGATCTACCTGGTAAGTTAACAGCAAAACACCCTTTATAATTGCTCATTGTACTGCAGAACTTTCTGAGTTTAATAATGATGTCCGTACAACTGTAACTAATGTCCATATTGTTTATCATCGTCTTCCTTTGGTCACTTCCTCAGCTCCACAACGTCCCCTTGGCACCACGGAGCATCATCATCATCATCATCATCATCATCATCATCATCATCAGCTCACCAGGTGACCAGCTGAGTGTCTTTCCTCTCAGATTTAGACTGAGCAGCTGATCAGAGGCCACTGCCTCTTAATGACAACTTTACATTCCCCAAAATACCTATAGACACTGACCATTGTCACTATAATGTTGTTCTTGCACTACAACTTATTTTTGCACATTGCTCTTGCAGTTTTGGAAGCCAAATGTTTGTTTTTTTGTAAATTCTTTACCATTTGGATTGTTGTGTAAATCAACCCCAGGTCACTGTTGTAGTTGAATGTGCTACATTTTGAGATTAAAAACCATATGTGACACCCTGGACATCATTAATTCATTGGTATTATTTATGTTATTAACTGGGCCGCCCCCTGAATGTGTGAAGAGATATCAGGCTGACAACAGGATGATGTAAACAACACTGCCAGAGCCAGTTTATAGTAGGTGTGTGTGTGTGTGTGTGTGTGTGTGTTGTTCCTTCAGGTGTGTATCTATATGAGCTATAAAGCCTAAACATGATAAAATCCTGTCAGAAACTCTCTCTGCCTCTAATATTGAGAAAGAACTGGGCCAACACAGTTCAAGGTTCAGACATTCAGTTTACTTGTTACAGAACACACTGAGTCCAAAGAGTGTGTGTGCTCAGTGTGTTATTGATTTAAATCCAGCCTGGTCTGTTGATTGACAGCTCTATGGTTTATGTGTTGAAAGGTTAGAAGAAGACAATCTTAAAATATATTATTGGATTATGTGGAGGGAGATGGAAATACTCAGGTGTAAGTCCAAGTACCTTAAAGTTGTACTTGAGTACAGATCTTGAGTAAATGTACTTAGTTAATTCCAGCAGTGTGTGTGAGGCCAGTTGAAGACAGAAACACACAACCAGGTTTCAGCATTTCAGTTATTTTATTGTTGTTGTTTATGTTGTTGTTGTTGTTTGTCCCTCAGGACTCTGCAGCAGGTTCAACAGGATCAACAGCAACTTCTGGAGCAGATTTCTTAGGACACAAATCTTTGAGGAGACGAGACGACAATGTGTCAGTTAATATATGAATATATATTTATATGAATATATATTTGGGTCCCGAGCATGAACGGTGGAGGACGATGTTGGAATTGGTTCGTTTATTATTATAACGGCAAATGAATCACGTTTTTGAGGTCTTCATCATATTCCAAAACTCACCAGACATGGGACAAAATTCACTCCCATCGAAAATGTACGTATATGACTGGTTTCAGACATGGGCCTTGATATTTTTTATGTTTTTTTTTACTAATTTTTTACCTGTTTTTCTGACTATTTTTTCCTGTTTTGCTGACAATTTTTTTCCTGTTTTTTTGGGGTAATTCTTTCTGTTTTAATGAGAATTATTTTTTCTGTTTTTCTGACAATTTCTTTCTCTGTTTTGCTGACTAATTTTTTCAGTTTTTTTCAGGGTAATTATTTCTGTTTTAATGAGTAATTTTTTCTGCTTTTTGTGGTATTTTTTCTGAGTATTTTTTCTGTTTTTCTGACAATTTTTTCTCTGTTTTGCTGACTGTTTTTTCTGTTTTTCGTGGTATTTCATTGGTCTCAGAAATGGGCGTGGCTAAATGACCTACTAGCGCCCCCTAGAATTGAGCCCCAAAAACAGGTTTGTCATAGAGACACGAAATTTGGTCCATACATGTATCATGGGAAGATGCACCAAAAAGTCTCAAGAAGCCATACCCAAAAAAACGAACAGGAAGTCGGCCATTTTGGATTGAAAATGGCGTTTTAGACGTTTTTTGCCATTTCCACGCCGCATACTTTAACAAACTCCTCCTACAGATTTAATCTAATCGACTTCGGACTTGGTCAGTACCATCACAAGGCCTTTGACATCAAAAGTCATTAAACGCGTTGCAGACTGTCACACTATGGGGGCGTGGCATGGCGGCAAAATATGGCGTTTTTGCATAAAACAGGAGACTGTATAACTTGACCATACATTGCCCAATCTGCCTCAAACTTGTCATGCATGATGATGGTCCATCACTGAACAGTTCTGCACAACAATATTTCATAAAGTCCCGCCCCTTTTGATTAGCCACGCCCCTTTCCCAACTAAGGAACCGTTTGTCGTAGAGACTTGCATGAGGTGTCAGTGAACTCAGCAGAGAGTCCTGGATCACCTCGCCTTTAATTTTTCTTTTCTTTTTCCTTCTTGTCCTGTAATATCTGCTGACAGACTCAAACTGACCTGCAGCTCCGTCGTAGGTGAACGTTTTGCCTGGAGGGAATCCCAGACACTCGGCCAGTTTGTTGTTATTGTCGTAGTGTTCCTTCAACTTGTCAACGTCCTGATGGTGCCCCTTCCTCCCTGAAACACACACACACACACACACACACGCACACACACACACACACACACACACACACACACACACACACACACTTCAATAACTTTATATGTAAAAAAAAAAATTAAACCGATTGTGAAAAAAATATACGTTTATACGTTTCTATATGATATAATCATGCTAATATAATCTATATACTGCCCTGCTATGGAAGCGTGTTGCATTCACTTGAAAAGAAAAAAAACAACTAATTTTCCTGTTTTTCTGAGTCATTTTTGCTATTTTTCATGGTATTTTTTCTATTTTTCGGACTAATTTCTTTCCTGTTTTTCTGACAATTTTTTTCTGTTTTCCCTCCCTGAAACACACAAAACACACATTTCAATAACTTCATTTGTAAAAATTTTTTTCTAATTGTGAAAAAAACTGGCAGAACAGAAGTCATCACACACGTTTAATCTGTTTAAGAATTTCTCATCTCATCTATACTTGAGGACAGTTTTATGAGTGTGTGTGTGTGTGTGTGTGTGTGAATTTACTGTAGATCAACAGGAATCTTCCCTCTGCGTTCTTGTAGACCATCACCAGACAGTCGTCGCAGGTCTCGAAGAAATGCATTTGACCCGACTCGTTGTATTCAGTGAAAACTCCGTCGTCCTCGATTTCTAAACACAAAAACAACACGTTAGTGATACTGTAATAAACTACGCTGTGTACTTCCAGTCTGCTATCATTGTGTTAATGTGACTCACTGCCGCCGACGTGGTGCAGGTCTGTCGAGTCCTCAGCCGCCACGGACATGTTGATGAAGTACTTCCTACACTTGTTAATGCTGAAAATGACACAAACCAGTTAGAAAACACAACAAACGGACCCCCTCAGGTCGAGTCCGGAGTGATAAAAGTAGAGTTAGAGTCGTTGGTCCACTCACGAGTACGAGTTCCACTCGTTGAACGTGACGGTGTGGTTGTCGGTGAGGAGTCGCAGCTCCATGTGGGAGCTGGTGAAGTTCGGCATTATGTCCTCGATGCGTTGATCATCGTGGTCCGGCATGACCCAGACCATGACCCAGTCCCCGAAGATCTGCAGGAGGAGGGGGACAGAGTCAGACAGAGCTTTAAACCTCACAGAACAGGACTGTTTGGACCTTCAAACTTACTCCTAAAGGCCAGTAAAGTTGAAATAGAAAATTAAATGATGAAGTGACGGCGTCTCACCTTGTGCATCTCTTCCTTCTGCAGTGTGACGTTCAGGCCGTGACAGTTTTCGGGGCTCGGCTCTACGGTGGCGCCGAGCGCCGCCAGCAGCAGCAGCAGCATCGATGTCTGAACCACGTCCATCCTGCTGGGACACTCAGGAACCTGCAGACAGGAGGCCAGCAGCAGCTTTATAACCGACCCCGGGGCCCCCAGGGGCCCTCACCCAGTCCAAAGTGTGTGTGTGCTCAGTGTGTTATTGAACTCTGATTTAAATCCAGCCCAGGTCGGTTTATTGACAGGTTGCTGTTTTTGTGTTAAGAGGTTAGAAGAAGAAAAGCTCACTACAGACAGTTTTTACAGAGATATTCAGGATACACTTGTATATTTTACTACAGTTTGTCTAGTTGTGCCTGTAGATTTCACTATTAATGCCACATCTGCATATTTGAACGGAACATTTAAGAAAACCTGAAGTCCTTAATATCTACTAGTTTAGATGTTAATAATCTTTACTTCCATCTGATCGTGTGATTGTAAATGTTCTAAAACGGAACTACTTTCTTAGATTTAGGCAACAAAATTAGGTTCATTTTAGCTCAACAAGTAAAGTTACAACATGTCAATAAAACAATAAGCAATAATGTCTTTTTAAGCCCGATATAATGACCCAACATCTCCCGTCTTTTACATTACATTACATGTCATTTAGCAGACGCTTTTGTCCAAAGCGACTTACAATAAGTGCATTCAACCTGATGGTACTAGACTTAGACCATAGGAATCAAGTAAGTACATAACTTTAAGAGCTAACTGTCATCGCTACAGGAGTGCTATATGTTAAAGAAGAGAAGAGAAGAAGAGCATTTTTTAAAATAAATATATATCTGTCAGGTGACCATGACTTAACCGAGGTATTGTTGGAAGAGATAGGTCTTCAGCCTGCGGCGGAAGATGTCCAGGCTGTCTGAGGTCCTGATGTCGGTGGGGAGCTCGTTCCACCATTTGGGAGCCAAGACAGAGAAAAGTCTGGAAGAGGTTTTGAGGCGGGTTGACCCACGGAGGGTGGGAGTCGCCAGCTGTTTGGCTGATGCAGAGCGGAGAGGACGGGCAGGGGTGTAGAGTTTGACAAGGTCCTGGATGTAAGTAGGACCTGAACCATTAGCAGCAGAGTACGCCAGAGCTAGAGTCTTGAAGCGGATCCGCACAGCCACCGGTAGCCAGTGGAGGGAGCGGAGGAGAGGTGTTGTGTGTGAAAATTTGGGAAGCTTGAAGACCAATCGAGCAGCTGCATTCTGGATGAGTTGCAGAGGTCGGATGGCTTTGGCAGGCAGACCTGCCATGAGGGAGTTGCAGTAGTCCAGGCGTGAGATGACCAGTGCCTGGACCAGGACCTGGACCAGGACCAGGACCTGGACCAGGACCTGAGCTGCCTTCTGGGTGAGAAACGGGTGAATTCTCCTGATGTTATGCAGCAAGAATCTGCAAGATCTGGTGGTGGCGGCGATGTTTGTGGAGAGGGACAGTTGGTTGTCAAGAGTTACGCCAAGGTTCTTGGCGGTTTCTGTGGAGGCAACCACTGTGTTCTGGACAGTGATGTGGAGGTCAGAGGTCAGAGCCCTTCCCTGGGAGGTAGAGTAGCTCAGTCTTTCCCAGGTTGAGTTTGAGGTGGTGCGAGGACATCCACTGGGAGATGTCGGCCAGACATGCAGAGATACGTGCTGCTGGATGTGTTTCAGACTGGGGAAATGAGAAGATTAGCTGGGTGCCGTCAGCATAGCTATGATAGGAGAAGCCATGCGAGTGGATGAGGGAGCCAAGGGAGTTGGTGTATATCGAGAAGAGGAGCGGACCAAGGACAGAGCCTTGAGGGACCCCGGTGGTGAGTAGACAGGGTTCTGACACAGAACCCCTCCAAGTTACACGGAAGGTGCGGTCCTTGAGATAGGATTTGAGCAGAGACAAGGCAGAGCCAGATACTCCCAGGTGGTGAAGGGTGGAGATGAGGATCTGATGATCCACAGTGTCAAAAGCTGCAGAAACGTCCAGTAGAACCACCACAGATGAGAGAGAGGCTGCCTTCGCCTTGTGAAGCTGTTCAGTCACAGCGAGAAGGGCAGTCTCTGTTGAGTGGCCCTTCTTGAAACCAGACTGGTGAGGGTCAAGGAGATTGTGCCCATGCAGATAGCAGGATAGTTGATTAAAGATAGCTCGTTCCAGAGTTTTGGAGAGGAACGGCAGGAGAGAGACAGGTCTGTAGTTGTCCACTAAGGATGGGTCGAGGGTGGATTTCTTTAGGAGAAGATTCACCCTTGCTTCCTTCAGAGAGTTAGGAAAGCAGCTAGTAGTCAAGGAAGTGTTGATAAGATGGGAGAGGAACGGGAGGAGATCCGGAGCAATAGACTGAAACAGGTGGGAGGGAATAGGATCCAGCTGACAAGTGGTAGGACGGGCAGAGGTTACAAGGCTGAGCACTTGAGGAGGAGACAGTAGAGTGAATGCTGAGAGGGAGGGAGATGATGACGAGGAAGGAGGAGAGGCGGGTTGTGAGACTGGATGGGTAAATGACGAGCGAATGTCCTCAATCTTTTTCAGGAAGTGGTTGACAAAGTGGGTCGGTAGGAGGGAGGAGGTAGGAGGGGGGGTTGGAGGGACCAGGAGGTTTGTGAAGATGGAGTAGAGCTTCTTCAGGTTGGAGAATGAGGATTGGATCTTGGTCTGATAGAAAGAGCTTTTCTCAGCTGAGATCAAAGATGAGAAGGCAGCAAGAAGAGATTGGTAGTTGTGTAGCGGCTTTGTACTCTCTCTCTTGTGTTGTGCAATTTTATGACGAGACGAAGAGATCCAATTGGCATCCAGCCGTTTATTCTGGTACAGGAATCACAGTCAATCAGTTGCTCTCTCACACACACATAATATCTGAAAAGTATAAAATTAAAAGACAGTGCAGGTTAGCTAACTTGTAGCAATAGCCATTTTGTAAATAAAAATAAAAGAAAAACAAACAAACACAACTTAAACCACCCATCTGCAGTGAAATTAAAGTAATTAATATAATAAAAAAGACGGAGCTCATAGCCCGTGAACCTACCAGGGAGCCACGAAGGTCCGAATGTTGCTGCCCCCCGGGGTGCACAACTCTAAACCACAGGGGTGCTGCGTTCAATTCCTATGGTTATTGAGAGATGCGTTTCTTATATATGGCAAGTGGAATCAAATTTCTCATGAATTCATTAACTCCGTTACAGTTGCGTAGGTCTTCAGGGTGTTTAGATTTCTACCACTTCCATTCTGATGACATCTGAGACATGAAGTGGGGTTACGGAGGGATTGGTGGTAGAGCAACTCCTGGTGAAGATGAGATCAAGGTGGTTGCCAGCTTTGTGAGTAGGTGGTGAGGGAGTGAGCAGAAGAGCGAAGGAGGAGAGAAGGAGTAGTAAGTCTGCTGACTTCTCGAGCTGGATGTTGAAGTCGCCGAGAAGGACAAGTGGTGGAGCATCTTCAGGGAAGTTTGACAGGAGGACGTCAAGCTCCTCCGGAAGTTCTCCCAAAGGACCAGATGGGCGATAGAGAACAACGATGGTTACTGGTGAGGGAGAAGTTAGGGTGACAGCATGGTATTCAAAGAACCGTGGGGAAAACTGTGGCAGTACACTATACCTTTAGACAGTTACCATTATCACTATATTTACCATTATCACTACAGTTACCATTATCACTATACCTATAGACAGTTACCATTATCACTATATTTACCATTATCACTACAGTTACCATTATCACTATACCTATAGACAGTTACCATTATCACTACACCTATAGACAGTTACCATTATCACTATACCTATAGACAGTCACCATTATCACTATACCTATAGACAGTAACCATTATCACTATTCCTATAGACAGTTACCATTATCACTATACCTATAGACAGTTACCATTATCACTATACCAATAGACAGTTACCATTATCACTATATTTACCATTATCACTAAACCTATAGACAGCTACCATTATCACTATACCTATAGACAGTCACCATTATCACTATATTTACCATTATCACTACAGTTACCATTATCACTATAGTTACCATTATCACTATACCTATAGACAGTTACCATTATCACTATATTTACCATTATCACTATACCTATAGACAGTTACCATTATCACTACAGTTACCATTATCACTATACCTATAGACAGTTACCATTATCACTACACCTATAGACAGTTACCATTATCACTATACCTATAGACAGTCACCATTATCACTATACCTATAGACAGTAACCATTATCACTATACCTATAGACAGTTACCATTATCACTATACCTATAGACAGTTACCATTATCACTATACCTATAGACAGTCACCATTATCACTATACCTATAGACAGTTACCATTATCACTATACCTGTAGACAGTTACCATTATCACTATACCCATAGACAGTTACCATTATCACTATACCTATAGACAGTTACCATTATCACTATATTTACCATTATCACTTAACCTATAGACAGCTACCATTATCACTATACCTATAGACAGTCACCATTATCACTATATTTACCATTATCACTACAGTTACCATTATCACTATAGTTACCATTATCACTATACCTATAGACAGTTACCATTATCACTATATTTACCATTATCACTATACCTATAGACAGTTACCATTATCACTACAGTTACCATTATCACTATACCTATAGACAGTTACCATTATCACTACAGTTACCATTATCACTACAGTTACCATTATCACTACACCTATAGACAGTTACCATTATCACTATAGTTACCATTATCACTATACCTATAGACAGTTACCATTATCACTACAGTTACCATTATAACTATACCTATAGACACTTACCATTATCACTATAGTTACCATTGTCACTTTAGTTACCATTATCACTATAGTTACCATCATCACTATACCTTTAGACAGTTACCATTATCACTATAGTTACCATTATCACTATACCTATAGACAGTTACCATTATCACTATAGTTGCCATTATCACTATACCTATAGACAGTTAACATTATCACTATAGTTACCATTATCACTATAGTTACCATTATCACTATACCTATAGACAGTTAACATTATCACTATAGTTACCATTATCACTATAGTTACCATTATCACTATACCTATAGACAGTTACCATTATCACTATAGTAACCATCATCACTATACCTTTAGACAGTTACCATTATCACTATATTTACCATTATCACTATACCTTTAGACAGTTACCATTATCACTATAGTTACCATTATCACTATACCTATAGACAGTTACCATTATCACTATAGTTGCCATTATCACTATACCTATAGACAGTTACCATTATCACTATAGTTACCATTATCACTATAGTTACCATTATCACTATACCTATAGACAGTTACCAGGTAGACAAGTACCTTAAAGTTGTACTTGAGTACAGATCTTGAGTAAATGTACTTAGTTAACTCCAGCAGTGTGTGTGAGGCCAGTTGAAGACAGAAACACACAACCAGGTTTCAGCATTTCAGTTATTTTATTGTTGTTGTTTATGTTGTTGTTGTTGTTTGTCCCTCAGGACTCTGCAGCAGGTTCAACAGGATCAACAGCAACTTCTGGAGCAGATTTCTTAGGACACAAATCTGTGAGGAGACGAGACGACAATGTGTCAGTTAATATATGAATATATATTTATATGAATATATATTTGGGTCCCGATCACGAACGGTGGAGGACGATGTTGGAATTGGTTCGTTTATTATTATAACGGCAAATGGATCACGTTTTTGAGGTCTTTATCATATTCCAAAACTCACCAGACATGGGACAAAATTCACTCCCGTCGAAAATGTACGTATTTCATTGGTTTCAGAAATGGGCCTTGATATTTTTTTTACTAATTTTTTTCCTGTTTTTCTGACCTTTTTTTCTGTATTTCGTGGTATTTTTCCCCCTGTCTTTCGGGGTAATTATTTCTGTTTTAATGAGTAATGTTTTCTGTTTCTCTGAGAATTTTTTTTCTGTTTTTCTGACATTTTTTTTCCTGTTTAGTTGACTATTTTTTTCTGTTTTTCTGACTTTTCTTCAGTTTTTCTGACTGTTTTTTCTGTTTTTGTAGTATTTCATTGGTCTCAGAAATGGGCGTGGCTAAATGACCTACTAGCGCCCCCTAGAATTGAGCCCCAAAAACAGGTTTGTTGTAGAGACACGAAATTTGGTCCATACATGTATCATGGGAAGATGCACCAAAAAGTCTCAAGAAGCCATACCCAAAAACGAACAGGAATTCGGCCATTTTGGATTGAAAATGGCGTTTTAGACGTTTTTTTGCCATTTCCACTCCGCATACTTTGACAAACTCCTCCTACAGATTTAATCTGATCGACTTCAGACTTTGTCAGTACCATCACAAGGCCTTTGACATCAAAACTTATTAAAAGCTTTGCAGACCGTCACACTATGTGGGCGTGGCATGGCGGCAAAATATGGCGTTTTGGCATAAAACATGAGACCTTATAACTTGACCATACATTGTCCAATCTGCCTCAAACTTGTCATGCATGATGATGGTCCATCACTGAACAGTTCTACAAAATTTCACCTTTTTGATTAGCCACGCCCCCTTTCCCCAACTAATGAACCGTTTGTCGTCGAGACTTGCATGAGGTGTCAGTGAACTCAGCAGAGAGTCCTGGATCACCTCGCCCCTTCAACGATCTCTGGACCTTCATCGCTGCTTGCAGCTTTAATTTTCTATTATTTTTCCTTCTTGTCCTGTAATATCTGCTGACAGACTCAAACTGACCTGCAGCTCCGTCGTAGGTGAACGCTTTGCCTGGAGGGAATCCCAGACACTCGGCCAGTTTGTTGTTATTGTCGTAGTGTTCCTTCAACTTGTCAACGTCCTGATGGTGCCCCTTCCTCCCTGAAACACACACACACACACACACACACACACACACATACACACACACATTTCAATAACTTATATATACGTTTCTATATAATATAATAATACTAATATAATCTATATACTGCCCTACTATGGAAGCGTGTTGCATTCATTTGAAACAAAAAAACAACTCTGTTCTTCTGACTAATTTTTTTCAGTTTTTCTGACTAATATTTGCTATTTTCATGGTATTTTTTCAGTTTTTCTAACTCATTTTTTTCCTGTTTTTCGGGGTAATTTTTTCAGTTTTTTCTGACTCATTTTTTTTTCAGTTTTTTCGGGGTAATTTTTCCTGTTTTTCTGAGTATTTTTTTTGCTATTTTCATGGTATTTTTTCAGTTTTTCTGACTAATTTTTTTCCAGTTTTTCTGACATTTTTTTCTGTTTTTCTGACAATTTTTTTTTCTGTTTTTTGGGGGTAATTTTTATCCCTGTTATTTTTTGTAATTTTTGCTGTTCTTCTGACTCATTTTTTTCTGTTTTTCTTAGTAATTTTTGCTATTTTCATGGTATTCTTTCAGTTTTTCTTACTCATTTTTTTCCTTTTTTTCGTGGTAATTTTTTTCTGTTTTACTGACAAATTTTTTTCTGTTTTTTCGGGGTAATTTTTTCTGTTTTCCCTCCGTGAAACACACAAAACACACATTTCAATAACTTCATTTGTTAAAAAAAATTAAACCAATTGTGAAAAAAAAACAATTTTGTGTGTGTGTGTGTGTGTTTACTGTAGGTCGTCAGGAATCTTCCCTCTGCGTTCTTGTAGATCAACACCAGACAGTCGTCGCAGCTCTCGAAGAAATGCATTTGAGCCCAAATGTTGTGGTCTCTCAAAACTCCATCCTCCTCGATTTCTAAACACACAAATTGAAGAAAAAGGACACAAAATAACAAAAATATTTTGGTAAAAATTATCAAAGAATGACACGAAATTATTGAAATACACACAAAATGACCAAGAATAGATGTAAAATTTACTAAAAAAGGACCAAATTATGGACCAAAAAATGACACAAAATTATTTAATTAGACACAAAATGACCAAAAATATATGTAAAAATGAACAAAAAGACACAAAATTATTGAAATAGACACAAATTGAATAGTGGACACAAAGTTACAAAAAATAGATGTAAAAATGACCAAAAATAGATGTAAAAATGACTAAAAAAAGACACAAATTGACCAAAAAAGACACAAAATGACAAAAAAAAGACACAAATTGACCAAAAAGACACAAAAAGACAAAATGACCAAAAATAGATGTAAAAATGACCAAAGTAATGTGTGGAGTAAGTGGAGTATTTTCTTTATTGGCCGATCGATAGCATGCTAACGTTAGCTGACGATCGATAGCGTGTTAACGTTAGCGGCCGATCGATAGCATGCTAACGTTAGCGGCCGATCGAAAGCATGCTAACGTTAGCGGCCAATCGATAGCATGCTAATGTTATCATGCTAGCAAAAAAAAGCTAAAAGAAATTTGATTTCTAAACACAAAAACAACACGTTAGTGATACTGTAATAAACTACGCTGTGTACTTCCAGTCTGCTATCATTGTGTTAATGTGACTCACTGCCGGCGACGTGGTGCAGGTCTGACGAGTCCTCAGCCGCCATGGACCAGTTGACGAAGACGTTTCTGCACTTGTTGATGCTGAAAATGACACAAACCAGTTAGAAAACACAACAAACGGACCCCCTCAGGTCGAGTCCAGAGTGATAAAAGTAGAGTTAGAGTCGTTAGTCCACTCACGAGTACGAGTTCCACTCGCTGGATGTGACGGTGTGGTTGTCGGCGAGGAGTCGCAGCTCCGTGTAGGCGCTGGTGAAGTTCGGCATTAAGTTCGGGCTGTTTTGATCATCGTGGTCCGGCATGTCAAAGACCATGACCCAGTCCCCGAAGATCTGCAGGAGGAGGGGGACAGAGTCAGACAGAGCTTATTTTATTACAGAAATAACTGCAGCTGTAGAATATTCCGACACAGTGACAGCAGCCAGAGGTTGAAAGACTGGAATTTCTGGCCTCGAACAGAAAGCATTTTTGGCAAAACCATAATACCTATCATTGATCCGACTTCACTTTGAGCGTCCTGAGTTCTTCCTGAACGTCTTCATATGTTTTTTGTGAAGAAAAAAGAAGAAATAGCTTTGTTAGAGCGAAAAAAACAGTTATATGTCCTTTTTTCAGAAATCTTCCTGCGTTTTTAATATGGGAGCCAATGAGGCTGTTGGTGGTGTTGGTGGATCATCTGTGCGTCCTACGCCCAAACTATAACTCTGACAGCTTTACCAGAGGATTGTGAGGGAGAAGACTAATTTTCCTACGTTTCTATGTATAAATTATCTCTGTAGAGTGGAATTTTCGGCCTGGAGCGCAGTTTTCAAATTTATTTTTTGACAGTTTTTTCTCTCCCTCTACACTCTGGTGATGATGTCACACACTGTAACACGAACATTCCGTGCAATACACACCCATTATAATCTCAGAATTTCTCCAAAAATGATCATGGTCATTGAACAGGGATTGATAAAAAACTACATGACCTATCGAAACGTGGATTAATACACCGATACACAAGACTTGTGTCTACAGTTTAAAGTTTAAATGGAGTCTCTAGGTGAAATTAATTGCTGTGAAAGCTATTGCTGTATTATGGACCAAATTATGGACCAAAAGAATGGACCAAAAAATTACACAAAGTTATTTAATTAGACACAAAATGAGCAAAAAGATATGTAAAAATGAACAAAAAGACACAAAATTATTGAAATAGACACAAATTGAATAGAGGACACAAAATTACAAAAAATAGATGTAAAAATGACCAAAAAAAGATGTAAAAATGACTAAAAAAAGATGAAAAATGACTAAAAAAAGACACAAAATGACCAAAAATAGGTGTAAAAATGACTAAAAATTACACAAATTGACAAAAAAAAAAGACACAAATTGACCAGAAAAGACACAGAAAGACACAAAATGACCAAAGTAGTGTGTAGAGTAAGTGGAGTTTTTTCTTTATTGGCCGATCGATAGCATGCTAACATTAGCCGCGGATCGATAGCATGCTAACATAAGCGCCCAATCGATAGCATGCTAACATTAAAGGCCAATAAATGGTAAATGGTAAATGGACCTGCACTTATATAACTCTTTTCTAGTCACTTTGCGACCACTCAAAGCTCTTTACACTACAGACTGACTCATTCACCCTTTCACACACACATTCATCCTGGTGGCAGAGGCTACCCTAAACTGTGCCACCTGCCACCATTGGGAATTTATTCACACACCGATGAACACAGCACATCGGGAGCAATTTGGGGTTCAGTATCTTGCTCAAGGATACTTCTACATGTAGGCTGCGATGGTCAGAGATTGAACCACCAACCCTTCGGTTGGGGGCCAACCAACCATCTGAGCCACAGCCGGCCGTCAATAGCATGTTAATGTTACCATGCTAGCAAAAAAAAGCTAAAAAAAAACAAAAACGCATTTTTCTACGTGTTTCGATTGTGGATCGGAGATGGCATCCATATAAAATTTATGGGAACCAATGTTCCAATGTGACCAAAACAGACACAAATTCACCAAAAAAGACACAAATTGACCAAAAATAGATGTAAAAAAACCCAAAAAAGACCCCAAATGACCCAAAATAGACACAAATTGACCAAAAATGGATGTAAATATTACTAAAAAATAGACACAAATTGACCAAAAAAAGACACAAATTGACCAAAAATGGATGTAAAAATTACTAAAAAATAGACACAAATTGACCAAAAAATAGACACAAATTGACCAAAAATGGATGTAAAAATGACTAAAATAGACACAAAATGACCCAAAATAGTTGTAAAAATAACCATCAAAATGACATATTATTGAAAAAGACACAAAATGACCAAAAAAAGACACAAATTGCCCAAAAATGGATGTAAAAATTACCCAAAATAGACCCAAATTGACCATAAATGGATGTATAAATGGAATGAGCCTCACCTTGTGCAGGTGTTCCCTCCTCAGCGTGGCGTTCAGGCCGTGACAGTTTTCGGGGCTCGGCTCTACGGTGGCGCCGAGCGCCGCCAGCAGCAGCAGCAGCATCGATGTCTGAACCACGTCCATCCTGCTGGGACACTCAGGAACCTGCAGACAGGAGGCCAGCAGCAGCTTTATAACCGACCCCGGGGCCCCCAGGGGCCCTCACCCAGTCCAAAGTGTGTGTGTGCTCAGTGTGTTATTGAACTCGGCCCACGTTGGTTTATTGACAGGTTGCTGTTTTGTGTTCAAAGGTTAGAAGAAGAAGAAGAAGAAGAAGAGTTTTTACAGAGATATTCAGGATACACTTGTATATTTTACTAGTTTGTCTAGTTGTGTCTGTAGATTTCACTATTAATGCCACATCTGCATGTTTGAACAGAACATTGAAGAAAACCTGAAGTCCTTAATATCTACTAGTTTAAATATTAATAATCTTTACTTCCATCTGATCGTGTGATTGTAAATGTTCTAAAACGGAACTACTTTCTTAGATTTAGGCAACAAAATGAGAAGGTTAATTTTAGCTCAACAAGTAAAGTTACAACATGTCAATAAAACAAGTCAAGTCAATTTTCAAGTCAATTTTATTTATATAGCCCAAAATCACAAATCACTTCACAGACTGTACATGTTACAACTCCGTCTGTCCTTAGACCCTCACATCGGCCAGGGAAAACTCCTAAAAAAACACTTTTAACAGGGAAAAACTCCTCAAAAAACACTTTTAACAGGGAAAAACTCCTAAAAAAAACACTTTTAACAGGGAAAACTCCTCAAAAAACACTTTTAATAGGGAAAAACTCCTAAAAAAAACACTTTTAACAGGGAAAACTCCTCAAAAAACACTTTTAGCGGGGGAAAAAGAAGAAGAAACCAGGAGGAGGAGCAGGAGTTCTGGGAGGAGACGGAGAGGAGCAGGAGTTCTGGGAGGAGACAGAGAGGAGCAGGAGTTCTGGGAGGAGACAGAGAGGAGCAGGAGTTCTGGGAGGAGACGGAGAGGAGCAGGAGTTCTGGGAGGAGACAGAGAGGAGCAGGAGTTCTGGGAGGAGACAGAGAGGAGCAGGAGTTCTGGGAGGAGACAGAGAGGAGCAGGAGTTCTGGGAGGAGACAGAGAGGAGCAGGAGTTCTGGGAGGAGACAGAGAGGAGCAGGAGTTCTGGGAGGAGACAGAGAGGAGCAGGAGTTCTGGGAGGAGACAGAGCTTGTGTCCTGTATTATTGGGACCTCAGAGAGAAAGAGGGCCCCGGTGTATCGTGTCCCCCGACACATTGGGCCTATAGCGGCATCACGAGGACCTGGTCCAAGGCCTCGGCCAGCCCTAACTATAGGCTCTGTCAAAGAGGAAAGTTTATAGTTTCCTCTTGAATAAAGAGAGGGTGTCTGCCTCCCGAACTGAGACTGGGAGATGATTCCACAAGAGAGGAGCTTGATGACTGAAGGCTCTGGCTCCCAGTCTAGTTTTAAGGACTTTAGGAACCACAAGTAACATAGAATTTTGGAAGCGTAGTGCTCTAGAACAGCTATTCTCAACCTTGGGGTCCCGACCCCAATTGGGGTCGCGAGATGATTTCTGGGGGTCGCCAAATCATTTTGGAAGTCAGCTCTGTCTCCACTGTGTTAAAGTGTTAATGTGTTTAAGTTTTTTTGGTAGTCTTTGGTAGACTATACCTAGTCTACCAATACCTATACCATTATCACTACAGTTACCATTATCACTATACCTTTAGACAGTTACCATTATCACTATAGTCACCATTATCACTATACCTATAGACAGTTACCATCATCACTATAGTTACCATTATCACTATACCTATAGACAGTTACCATTATCACTATAGTTACCATTATCACAATAGTCACCATTATCACTATACCTATAGACAGTTACCATCATCACTATAGTTACCATAATCACTATAGTTGCCATTATCACTATACCTATAGACAGTTACCATCATCACTATAGTTACCATTATCACGATAGTTACCATTATCACTATACCTATAGACAGTTACCATCATCACTATAGTTACCATTATCACGATAGTTACCATTATCACTATACCTATAGACAGTTACCATCATCACTATAGTTACCATTATCACGATAGTTACCATTATCACTATACCTATAGACAGTTACCATCATCACTATAGTTACCATTATCACGATAGTTACCATTATCACTATACCTATAGACAGTTACCATCATCACTATAGTTACCATAATCACTATAGTTGCCATTATCACTATACCTATAGACAGTTACCATCATCACTATAGTTACCATAATCACTATAGTTGCCATTATCACTATACCTATAGACAGTTACCATTATCTCTATAGTTACCATTATCACGATAGTTAACATTATCACTATACCTATAGACAGTTACCATCATCACTATAGTTACCATTATCACTATACCTATAGACAGTTACCATCATCACTATAGTTACCATTATCACTATAGTTACCATTATCACTATACCTATAGACAGTTACCATCATCACTATAGTTACCATTATCACTATGGTTACCATAATCACTATACCTATAGACAGTAACCATTATCACTATAGTTACCATAATCACTATACCTATAGACAGTTACCATCATCACTATAGTTACCATTATCACTATAGTTACCATTATCACTATACCTATAGACAGTTACCATTATCACTATAGTTACCATTATCACTCTACCTATAGACAGTTACCATTATCACTATAGTCACCATTATCACTATACCTATAGGCAGTTACCATTATCACTATAGTTACCATTATCACTATACCTATAGACAGTTACCATCATCACTATAGTTACCATTATCACGATAGTTACCATTATCACTATACCTATAGACAGTTACCATCATCACTATAGTTACCATTATCACGATAGTTACCATTATCACTATACCTATAGACAGTTACCATCATCACTATAGTTACCATTATCACGATAGTTACCATTATCACTATACCTATAGACAGTTACCATCATCACTATAGTTACCATTATCACGATAGTTACCATTATCACTATACCTATAGACAGTTACCATCATCACTATAGTTACCATAATCACTATAGTTGCCATTATCACTATACCTATAGACAGTTACCATCATCACTATAGTTACCATAATCACTATAGTTGCCATTATCACTATACCTATAGACAGTTACCATTATCTCTATAGTTACCATTATCACGATAGTTAACATTATCACTATACCTATAGACAGTTACCATCATCACTATAGTTACCATTATCACTATACCTATAGACAGTTACCATCATCACTATAGTTACCATTATCACTATAGTTACCATTATCACTATACCTATAGACAGTTACCATCATCACTATAGTTACCATTATCACTATGGTTACCATAATCACTATACCTATAGACAGTAACCATTATCACTATAGTTACCATAATCACTATACCTATAGACAGTTACCATCATCACTATAGTTACCATTATCACTATAGTTACCATTATCACTATACCTATAGACAGTTACCATTATCACTATAGTTACCATTATCACTCTACCTATAGACAGTTACCATTATCACTATAGTCACCATTATCACTATACCTATAGGCAGTTACCATTATCACTATAGTTACCATTATCACTATACCTATAGACAGTTACCATTATCACTATAGTCACCATTATCACTATAGTTACCATTATCACTATAGTTACCATTATCACTATAGTTACCATTATCACTATAGTCACCATTATCACGAGCCTATAGACAGTTACCATTATCACTATAGTTACCATTATCACTATACCTATAGACAGTTACCATTATCACTATAGTTACCATCATCACTATACCTATAGACAGTTACCATTATCACTATAGTTACCATCATCACTACATACTATATTGTTTTATAAATGTTTGGATTGTTGTGTAAATGGACCCCAGGTGACTCTAGTTGAATGTGTTACACTGAGTCCAAAGAGTGTGTGTGCTCAGTGTGTTATTGATTTAAATCCAGCCTGGTCTGTTGATTGACAGCTCTATGGTTTATGTGTTCAAAGGTTAGAAGAAGACAATCTTAAAATATATTATTGGATTATGTGGAGGGAGATGGAAATACTCAGGTGTAAGTCCAAGTACCTTAAAGTTGTACTTGAGTACAGATCTTGAGTAAATGTACTTAGTTAATTCCAGCAGTGTGTGTGAGGCCAGTTGAAGACAGAAACACACAACCAGGTTTCAGCATTTCAGTTATTTTATTGTTGTTGTTTATGTTGTTGTTGTTGTTTGTCCCTCAGGACTCTGCAGCAGGTTCAACAGGATCAACAGCAACTTCTGGAGCAGATTTCTAAGGACACAAATCTGTGAGGAGACGAGACGACAATGTGTCAGTTAATATATGAATATATATTTATATGAATATATATTTGGGTCCCGAGCATGAACGGTGGAGGACGATGTTGGAATTGGTTCGTTTATTATTATAACGGCAAATGAATCACGTTTTTGAGGTCTTCATCATATTCCAAAACTCACCAGACATGGGACAAAATTTACTCCCGTCGAAAATGTACGTATATGACTGGTTTCAGACATGGGCCTTGATATTTTTTATGTTTTTTTTAGTAACTTTTTACCTGTTTATGCTGACTATTTTTTTCCTGTTTTGCTGACAATTTTTTTTTTCTGTTTTTCGGGGTAATTATTTCTGTTTTAATGAGTAATTTTTTCTGCTTTTCGTGGTATTTTTTCTGAATATTTTTTTTCTGTTCTTCTGTCAATTCTTTTCTCTGTTTTGCTGACAAATTTTTTTCTGTTTTTTGGGGGGTAATTATTTCTGTTTTAATGAGAATTTTTTTTCTGTTTTTCTGTGAATTTTTTTCTGTTTTTTTCTGACAATTTTTTCCCCCTATTTCTCTGATTAATTTGTTGTTTTTAACATTGTTTTAATTTTTTTCTTTCAAAATTCTTTTTCCCCCCATTTTTCTGACCTTATAACTTGACCATACATTGTCCAATCTGCCTCAAACTTGTCATGCATGATGATGGTCCATCACTGAACAGTTCTACACAACAATATTGAATAAAGTCCCGCCCTTTTTGATTAGCCACGCCCCCTTTCCCCAACTAATGAACCGTTTGTCGTCGAGACTTGCATGAGGTGTCAGTGAACTCAGCAGAGAGTCCTGGATCACCTCGCCCCTTCAACGATCTCTGGACCTTCATCGCTGCTTGCAGCTTTAATTTTCTATTATTTTTCCTTCTTGTCCTGTAATATCTGCTGACAGACTCAAACTGACCTGCAGCTCCGTCGTAGGTGAACGCTTTGCCTGGAGGGAATCCCAGACACTCGGCCAGTTTGTTGTTATTGTCGTGGTGTTCCTTCAACTTGTCAACGTCCTGATGGTGCCCCTTCCTCCCTGAAGCACACACACACACACACACACACACACACACACACACATATTTCAATAACTTTATATATCATATAATAATACTAATATAATCTATATACTGCCCTACTATGGAAGCATTTTTTTTTCAGTTTTTCGGGGTAATTTTTATCCCTGTTTTTTTGAGTATTTTTTGCTGTTCTTCTGACTCATTTTTTTCTGTTTTTCTTAGTAATTTTTGCCATTTTCATGGTATTCTTTCAGTTTTTCTGACTCATTTTTTCCCTTTTTTTTCATGGTAATTTTTTTCCGTTTTACTGACAAATTTTTTTCAGTTTTTCTGACAATTTTTTTCTGTTTTTTCGGGGTAATTTTTTCTGTTTTCCCTCCCTGAAACACACAAAACACACATTTCAATAACTTCATTTGTTAAAAAAAATTAAACCAATTGTGAAAAAAACAATTTTGTGTGTGAGTTTACTGTAGGTCGTCAGGAATCTTCCCTCTGAGTGCTCGTAGGTCATCACCAGACAGTCGTCACAGCTCTCGAAGAAATGCATTTTAGCCGAAATGTTGTAGTCTGTGAAAACTCCGTCCTCCTCGATTTCTAAACACAAAAACAACACGTAAGTGATACTGTAATAAAGAACCTGGTCTCACAGGAATCCGTGAAATAGCCACGGATTCGCTTAACTCAAAATCCGTGGAATAGCCACAGAATCACTCAAATTTCCGTGAAACTGACACGGATTTCGCTGCAATGCAAGTTAATGACTTGTCATATCAATGTCATATCCCGTGGCTATTCCATGGATATTTATTCCTATTGGTTTGTTCCAAGTCATGTGACTTTCAAGGTCCCGGCGGTCAGAACAAAAAACATGGCGGACAGTTGTCTCATTTTTATCGAAAAAAATCTATATTTTCACTTAGTTTCTGCATAAAAATGGATTTTGATCACATTTCTAGCGAGAAATATATGTTTTATTTTCTAAATATTCACTCAGTGAATGTACATAATCACTTTGTATGTTGGAATAGCCACGGGATATGACTGGCATTAACTTGCATTGTAGCGAAATCCGTGTCAGTTTCACAGAAATTTGAGTGATTCCGTGGCTATTCCACAGATTTTGAGTTAAGCGAATCCGTGGCTATTTCACGGATTCCTGTGAGATCAGGTTGGTAATAAACTACGCTGTGTACTTCCAGTCTGCTATCATTGTGTTAATGTGACTCACTGCCGCCAACGTGGTGCAGGTCTGTCAAGTCCTCAGCCGCCATGGACATGTTGACGAAGACCTTTCTGCACTTGTTGATGCTGAAAATGACACAAACCAGTTAGAAAACACAACAAACGGACCCCCTCAGGTCGAGTCCGGAGTGATAAAAGTAGAGTTAGAGTCGTTGGTCCACTCACGAGTACGAGTTCCACTCGTTGAACGTGACGGTGTGGTTGTCGGCGAGGAGTCGCAGCTCCATGTGGGAGCTGGTGAAGTTCGGCATTGTGTACGGGCTGTTTTGATCATCGTGGTCCGGCATGTCAAAGACCATGACCCAGTCCCCGAAGATCTGCAGGAGGAGGGGGACAGAGTCAGACAGAGCTTATTTTATTAAAGAATTAACTGCAGCTGTAGAATGTTCTGACACAGTGACAGCAGCCAGAGGTGGACAGACTGGAATATCTGGCCTCGAACAAAAAGCATTTTTGGCAAAACCATAATACCGATCATTGATCCGACTTCACTTTGAGCGTCCTGAGTTCTTCCTGAACGTCTACATATGTTTTTTTGTGAAGAAAAATGAAGAAATAGCTTTGTTAGAGTGATCTGAAAAACTGTTAAATATGCTTTTCTATAGAAATCTTCTTGCGTTTTTAATATGGGAGCCAATGAGGCTGTTGGTGGTGTTGGTGGATCATCTGTGCGTCCTACGCCCAAACTATAACTCTGACAGCTTTACCAGAGGATTGTGAGGGAGAAGACTAATTTTCCTACGTTTCTATGTATAAATTATTTCTGTAGAGTGGAATTTGCGGCCTGGAGCGCAGTTTTCAAAATTATTTTTTGACAATTTTTTCTCTCCCTCTACACTCTGGTGATGATGTCACACACAGTGACACGAACATTCCGTGCAATACACACCCATTATAATCTCAGAATTTCTCCAAAAATGATCATGGTCATTGAACAGGGATTGATAAAAAACTATATGACCTATCGAAACGTGGATTAATACACCGATACACAAGACTTGTGTCTACTGTTTAAAGTTTAAATGGAGTCTCTAGGTGAAATTATGCTGGAGAAGTAGACGTTTAAAAATCTACAATTATTGTTCTTTTTCTTAATTTTTTTCCGCCCGTCCCATTCATTTCAATGCAAAATTTTGGGCAGTTTTTCGCGACTAATGTCACAAAAAAATTGTATTCTGTAGAGAAAAGTAATAGCACACCGATCCCAATCAAACCGCACATTTTGATATATAATTTGTCCTGCAACTCTTCAAGTTGTAGTAGTGCGCGGTGCGATTGCCCCGTGGCCCTAACTAAAAAAACATAGACAAAAATTGACCAAAAAAAATGACAAAAAAATGACACAAAATTATTGAAATAGACACAAATTAAAGAAAAAGTACACAAAATAACAAAAAAAATTGTGGTAAAAATGATCAAAGAATGACACAAAATTATTGAAATACACACAAGATGACCAAGAATGGACGTAAAAATTACCAAAAAAGGACCAAATTATGGACCAAAAGAATAGACCAAAAGATGACACAAAATTATTTAATTAGACACAAAATGACCAAAAATATATGTAAAAATGAACAAAAAGACACATAATTATTGAAATAGACACAAATTGAATAGAGGACTCAAAATTACAAAAAATAGATGGAAAAATTACCAAAAAAGACACAAAATGACCAAAAAAAGACACAAATTGACCAAAAATGGATGTAAAAATGACCCAAAATAGACACAAATTGACCAAAAATGGATGTAAAAATTACTAAAAAAGACACAAATTGACCAAAAATGGATGTAAAAATGACCCAAAATAGACACAAATTTACCAAAAATGGATGTAAAAATGACAAAAAAAAGACACAAATTGACCAAAAATGGATGTAAAAATGACTAAAAATAGACACAAATTGACCAAAAACCCCCACAAATTGACCAAAAATTGTTGTAAAAATAACCAACAAAATGACATATTATTGAAAAAGACACAAAATGACCAAAAAAAGACACATATTGACCAAAAATGGATGTAAAAATGACTAAAAAAAAGACCCAAATTGACCATAAATGGATGTATAAATGGAATGAGCCTCACCTTGTGCAGGTGTTCCCTCCTCAGCGTGGCGTTCAGGCCGTGACAGTTTTCGGGGCTCGGCTCTACGGTGGCGCCGAGCGCCGCCAGCAGCAGCAGCAGCATCGATGTCTGAACCACGTCCATCCTGCTGGGACACTCAGGAACCTGCAGACAGGAGGCCAGCAGCAGCTTTATAACCGACCCCGGGGCCCCCAGGGGCCCTCATCCAGTCCAAAGTGTGTGTGTGTTCAGTGTGTTATTGAACTCTGATTTAAATCCGGGACATGTCTGTTTATTGACAGGTTGCTGTTTTGTGTTCAAAGGTTAGAAGAAGAAGAAGAAGAAGAAGAAGAAGAGTTTTTACAGAGATATTCAGGATACACTTGTATATTTTACTAGTTTGTCTAGTTGTGTCTGTAGATTTCTCTATTAATGCCACATGTGCATGTTTGAACAGAACATTGAAGAAAACCTGAAGTCCTTAATATCTACTAGTTTAAATATTAATAATCTTTACTTCCATCTGATCGTGTGATTGTAAATGTTCTAAAACGGAACTACTTTCTTAGATTTAGGCAACAAAATGAGAAGGTTAATTAGTTACAACATGTCAATAAAACAATAAGCAACAACGTCTTTCTGAGTGATATAATGAGCCAACATGTCCAGTTGTTACAGGTCGCCGCTTGTCTGGAGGAAAATGCAGACATTTCTGGGTGATTTGTTTAATCAAAATTTACTAAAAGTATCAAAGGTAAAAGTACTCATGATGCAGATTGTTTTATATAATTGAAGGAGAACACAAAATTTAAAAAAAAGTGGTAAAAATGACCAAAAAATGACACAAAATGATCGAAATAGACACAAAATGACCAAAAAAATAGATGTAAAAATGACAAAAAAATGACAAAAGTATTGAAATAGACACAAATTGAAGAAAAAGGTAATAACAAAATATTGTGGTAAAAATGATTTTAAAAAATGACAGAAGTATTGAAATAGACAAAATGTCCAAAAATAGATGTAAAAATGATTTTTTTTAAATGACACAACATTTTTGAAAGAGATACAAAATGACCAAGAATGGATATAAAAACTAGAAAATTTCTAAAGAAATTTTGATTGTGTGCTTGCCTCTGGACCGTGACTCTCGTGGCTTATCAAAAGGGGCAGGGATAAAACAGGGACTTTCTGCTGAATACACTCACACCTCATACAAGTCTCTAGGACATACGGTTCACTAGTTAGTAAAAGGGGGCGTGGCTAATCAAAGGGGCGGGGTTATCAATCACCAGTTAAACAGGGACTCTATGCCGAGTAATCTGACACCTTACACAAGTTTCTAGGACAAATGGTTCACTAGTTAGTAAAAGGGGGCGTGGCTAATCAAAAAGGGCGGGAATTTATGACACATTGTGATGTAGAACTGGTAAATGATGAACCATCATCATGCTTGAAAAGTTTGAGGAAGATTGGACAATGTATGGTCAAGTTATAAGGTCTCATGTTTTATGAAGAACAACATGTCTGTTTACTTAGAGTAAACTGACAGTTATCAGTTAGAATGTCTGTGTTGGAGGAGGGAGGGGGGAGGGGGGGGCTTTGGTAGCTAAGCAACCACGTGGCCAGGTGGAGTCGACCAATAAGAGCAGAGCAATCAACTGAAATTAACTGCTGTTGGAGACAGTTCCGCAGACAGAGGTGGACAAACTGAAAATTCTGGCCTCGAACAGAAAGCATTTTTGGCAAAACCATAATACCTATCATTGATCCGACTTTACTTTGAGCGTCCTGAGTTCTTCCTCAACGTCTACATATATATTTTTTTAAGAAAAGTGAAAAAATAGCTTTGTTAGAGCGATTTAAAAAAACGGTTAAATTTTTTTTTTTTGAGAAATCTTCCTGCATTTTTAATATGGGAGCCAATGAGGCAGTTGGTGCGTTTTGTTTGTGCATCTGTGCATCCTGCGCCAAAACTATAACTCTGACAGCTTTACCAGAGGATTGTGAGTGAGAGGACAAATTTTCCTACGTTTCTATGTATAAATTATTTCTGTAGAGTGAAATTTGCGGCCTGGAGCGCAGTTTTCAAATTTATTTTTTGATAATTCGTTCTCTCCCTCTACACTCTGTTTGATGACATCACCGCTCTAGACTCTCCATAGGGTTACATTGGGGGGATTTTTTGACGTGTTTTTGCCCAATAATTTGAAAACCGTTTGTCGAAACCCTTATAAAAGTCATAGCACACTTGTCATGGGCGAGCCGGTCGGTTTGATACCTTTTTTGTGTATGTGCGGCCAAAACTCTGGGAGGAGTAGTCGACCGAAAAATGACACGGAAGAAACGTAAGAATAAGAACTAGAAAATTTCTAAAGAAATTTTGATTGTGTGCTTGCCTCTGGACCGTGACTCTCGTGGCTTATCAAAAGGGGCAGGGATTAAACAGGGACTTTCTGCTGAGTGCACTGACACCTCGTACAAGTCTCTAGGACAAACGGTTCACTAGTTAGTAAAAGGGGGCGTGGCTAATAAAAAGGGGCGGGGTTATCAATCACCAGTTAAACAGGGACTCTATGCCGAGTAATCTGACACCTTATACAAGTTTCTAGGACAAACGGTTCATTGGTTATGAAAGGGGGCGTGGCTAATCAAAAAGGGCGGGAATTTATGAAATATTGTTATGTATAAGTGGTCAGTGATGAACCATCATCATGCTTGACAAGTTTGAGGAAGATTGGACAATGTATGGTCAAGTTATAAGGTCTCGTGTTTTATGAAGAACAACATGTCTGTTTACATAGACATTCTAACTGATAACTGTCAGTTTACTCTGTGTTGGAGGAGGGAGAGGGGGGGGGCTTTGGTAGCTAAGCAACCACGTGGCCAGGTGGAGTCGACCAATAAGAGCAGAGCAATCAACTGAAATTAACTGCTGTTGGAGACAGTTCCGCAGACAGAGGTGGACAAACTGAAATTTCTGGCCTCGAACAGAAAGCATTTTTGGAAAAACCATAATACCTATCACTGATCCGACTTCACTTTGAGCGTCCTGAGTTCTTCCTGAACATCTACATATGTTTTTTTATAAGAAAGATGAAAAAATAGCTTTGTTAGAGCGATTTTAAAAAACTGTAAAAAATTTTTTTTTGAGAAATCTTCCTTCATTTTTAATATGGGAGCCGATGCAGCAGTTGGTGCGTTTTGTTTGTGCATCTGTGCGTCCTGCGCCCAAACTATAACTCTGACAGCTTTACCAGAGGATTGTGAGTGAGAGGGCAAATTTTCCTACGTTTCTATGTATAAATCATTTCTGTAGAGTGAAATTTGCAGCCTGGAGCGCAGTTTTCAAATTTATTTTTTGACAATTCGTTCTCTCCATCTACACTCTGTTTGATGACATCACCGCTCTAGACTCTCCATAGGGTTACATTGGGGGGATTTTTTGACGTGTTTTTGCCCAATAATTTGAAAACCGTTTGTCGAAATCCTTATAAAAGTCATAGCACACTTGTCATGGGCGAGCCGGTCGGTTTGATACCTTTTTTGTGTATGTGCGGCCAAAACTGTGAGAGGAGTAGTCGACCGAAAAAACACCACGGAAGAAACGGAAGAATAAAAACTAGAAAATTCCTAAAGAAATTTTGATTGTGTGCTTGCCTCTGGACCGTGACTCTCGTGGCTTATCAAAAGGGGCACGGATTAAACAGGGACTTTCTGCTGAGTGCACTGACACCTTGTACAAGTCTCTAGGACAAACGGTTCACTAGTTAGTCAAATGGGCGTGGCTTATCAAAAGGGGCGGGGTTATCAATCACCAGTTAAACAGGGACTCTATGCTGAGTAATCTGACATCTTATACAAGTTTCTAGGAGAAACGGTTCATTAGTTAGTAAAAGGGGGCGTGGCTAATAAAAAGGGCGGGAATTTATGAATTATTGTTATGTAGAACTGAAAAGTGATGAACCATCATCATGCATGACAAGTTTGAGGCAGATTGGACAATGTATGGTCAAGTTATAAGGTCTCGTGTTTTATGAAGAAAGCCATGTCTGTTTACTTAGAGTAAACTGACAGTTATCAGTTAGAATGTCTGTGTTGGAGGAGGGGGGGGGCTTTGGTAGCTAAGCAACCACGTGGCCAGGTGGAGTCGACCAATCAGAGCAGAGCAATCAACTGAAATTAACTGACGATGGAGACAGTTCCATCAAAGTGAGCAGACAGAGGTGGACAAACTTGAAATTCTGGCCTCGAACAGAAAGCATTTTCGGCAAAACCATAATACCTATCATTGATCCGACTTTACTTTGAGCGTCCTGAGTTCTTCCTGAACATCTCCATATGTTTTTTTTTAAGAAAAATGAAAAAATAGCTTTGTTAGAGCGATTTTAAAAAACTGTTAAATTTTTTTTTTGAGAAATCTTCCTTCATTTTTAATATGGGAGCCGATGCGGCAGTTGGTGCATTTTGTTTGAGCATCTGTGCGTCCTGCGCCCAAACTATAACTCTGACAGCTTTACCAGAGGATTGTGAGTGAGAGGACAAATTTTCCTACGTTTCTATGTATAAATTATTTCTGTAGAGTGAAATTTGCGGCCTGGAGCGCAGTTTTCAAATTTATTTTTTGACAATTCTTTCTCTCCCTCTACACTCTGTTTGATGACTTCCCCACTCTAGACTCTCCATAGGGTTACATTGGGGGGATTTTTTGACGTGTTTTTGCCCAATAATTTGAAAACCGTATGTCGAAACCCTTAGAAAAGTCATAGCACACTTGTCATGGGCGAGCCGGTCGGTTTGATACCTTTTTTGTGTATGTGCGGCAAAAACTCTGGGAGGAGTAGTCGACCGAAAAATGACACGGAAGAAACGGAAGATTAAAAATAACTAGAAAATTCCTAAAGAAATTTTGATTGTGTGCTTGCCTCTGGACCGTGACTCTCGTGGCTTATCAAAAGGGGCAGGGATTAAACAGGGACTTTCTGCTGAGTGCACTGACACCTCATACAAGTCTCTAGGACAAACGGTTCACTAGTTAGTAAAATGGGCGTGGCTTATCAAAAGGGGCGGGGTTATCAATCACCAGTTAAACAGGGACTCTATGCTGAGTAATCTGACATCTTATACAAGTTTCTAGGACAAACGGTTCAATAGTTAGTAAAAGGGGGCGTGGCTAATAAAAAGGGCGGGAATTTATGAATTATTGTTATGTAGAACTGAAAAGTGATGAACCATCATCATGCATGACAAGTTTGAGGCAGATTGGACAATGTATGGTCAAGTTATAAGGTCTCGTGTTTTATGAAGAAAGCCATGTCTGTTTACTTAGAGTAAACTGACAGTTATCAGTTAGAATGTCTGTGTTGGAGGAGGGGGGGGGCTTTGGTAGCTAAGCAACCACGTGGCCAGGTGGAGTCGACCAATCAGAGCAGAGCAATCAACTGAAATTAACTGACGATGGAGACAGTTCCATCAAAGTGAGCAGACAGAGGTCGACAAACTTGAAATTCTGGCCTCGAACAGAAAGCATTTTCGGCAAAACCATAATACCTATCATTGATCCGACTTTACTTTGAGCGTCCTGAGTTCTTCCTGAACATCTCCATATGTTTTTTTTTAAGAAAAATGAAAAAAAAAGCTTTGTTAGAGCGATTTTAAAAAACTGTTTAATTTTTTTTTTGAGAAATCTTCCTTCATTTTTAATATGGGAGCCGATGCGGCAGTTGGTGCATTTTGTTTGAGCATCTGTGCGTCCTGCGCCCAAACTATAACTCTGACAGCTTTACCAGAGGATTGTGAGTGAGAGGACAAATTTTCCTACGTTTCTATGTATGAATTATTTCTGTAGAGTGAAATTTGCGGCCTGGAGCGCAGTTTTCAAATTTATTTTTTGACAATTCTTTCTCTCCCTCTACACTCTGTTTGATGACTTCCCCACTCTAGACTCTCCATAGGGTTACATTGGGGGGATTTTTTGACGTGTTTTTGCCCAATAATTTGAAAACCGTATGTCGAAACCCTTAGAAAAGTCATAGCACACTTGTCATGGGCGAGCCGGTCGATTTGATACCTTTTTTGTGTATGTGCGGCCAAAACTCTGGGAGGAGTAGTCGACCGAAAAATGACACGGAAGAAACGGAAGATTAAAAATAACTAGAAAATTTCTAAAGAAATTTTGATTGTGTGCTTGCCTCTGGACCATCATTCTCGTGGCTCAAATCAACAGTCAAACTGGGACTCTGTCCTGAGTTCACAGATACCTCATACAAGTCTGTAGGACAAACGGTTCACAAGTTAGTAAAAGGGGGCGTGGTCACTCAAAGGGGGCGTGGCTTGATTCAGCAGTTAAACAGGGACTCTGTCCTGAGTCCACAGACACCTCATACAAGTATCTAGGAGAAACGGTTCATTAGTTATGAAAGGGGGCGTGGCTAATCAAAAAGGGCGGGAATTTATGAAACATTATTATGTATAAGTGGTCAGTGATGAACCATCATTATGCTTGGCAAGATTGAGGAAGATTGGACAATGTATGGTCAAGTTATTAGGTCTGTTCACTTAGAGTAAACTGACAGTTATCAGTTAGAATGTCTGTGTTGGAGGAGGGAGGGGGGAGGGGGGAGGCTTTGGTAGCTAAGCAACCACGTGGCCAGGTGGAGTCGACCAATAAGAGCAGAGCAATCAACTGAAATTAACTGCTGTTGGAGAAAGTTCCGCAGACAGAGGTGGACAAACTGAAAATTCTGGCCTTGAACAGAAAGCATTTTTGGCAAAACCATAATACCTATCATTGATCCGACTTCACTTTGAGCGTCCTGAGTTCTTCCTCAACGTCTACATATATTTTTTTTAAAGAAAAATGAAAAAATAGCTTTGTTAGAGCGAATTCAAAAAACTCTTACATCTCCTTTTTTGAGATATCATCCTGCGTTTTTAATATGGGAGCCAATGAGGCTGTTTTTGGGTTTTGGTGGTGCATCTCTGCATCTCACGCCTAAACTATAACTCTGACAGCTTTACCAGAGGATTGTGAGTGAGAGGACAAATTTTCCTACGTTTCTATGTATAAATTATTTCTGTAGAGTGAAATTTGCGGCCTGGAGCACAGTTTTCAAATTTATTTTTGGACAATTCGTTCTCTCCCTCTACACTCTGTTTGGTGACATCACCACTCTGGACTCTCCATAGGGTTACATTGGGGGGATTTTTTGACGTGTTTTTTCCCAATAATTTGAAAACCGTTTGTCGAAACCCTTATAAAAGTCATAGCACCCTTGTCATGGGTGAGCCGGTCGATTTGATACCTTTTTTGTGTATGTGTGGCCAAAACTCTGGGAGGAGTAGTCGACCGAAAAATGACACGGAAGAAACGGAAGAAGAATAAGCCCGGTGAATAATAGTTAGTGTGCTTTTGCAAGCACACAAAATAAAAATAGTCCCGGTGAAGAGTAGTTAGTGTGCTTTTGCAAGCAAGCACACAAAATAATAAAAATAGTTACGGTGAATAGTAGTTAGTGTGCTTTTGCAAGCAAGCACACAAAATTACCAAAAAATTACAATTATTGAAATAGACACAAAATGACCAAAAAATGACACAAAATTATAGAAATAGATACAAAATCACCAAAAATAGATGTAAAAATGATCAAAAAATGACACAAAAAACATCTCCCGAGGAAAATGCAGAAATTTTTGGGTGATTTGTTTAATCAAAATGTACTTAAAGTATCAAAGGTAAAAGTACTCATTATGCAGATTGTTTTGTATATTTATATATTCTTCCAGCAGTGTGTGTGAGGCCAGTTGAAGACAGAAACACACAACCAGGTTTCAGCATTTCAGTTATTTTATTGTTGTTGTTTATGTTGTTGTTGTTGTTTGTCCCTCAGGACTCTGCAGCAGGTTCAACAGGATCAACAGCAACTTCTGGAGCAGATTTCTTAGGACACAAATCTGTGAGGAGACGAGACGACAATGTGTCAGTTACCTTTATTATTAGGGCCACATAAGTCGCGAAAAACTGCCCAACATTTTGCATTGAAGTGAATGGGACGGCCAAAAAAAATGAGCGAAAAAGAACAATAATTGTAGATTTTTAAACGTCTACTTCTCCGGCATAATTTCACCTAGAGACTCCATTTAAACTTTAAACATTAGACACAAGTCTTGTGTATCGGTGTATTAATCCACGTTTCGATAGGTCATATAGTTTTTTATCAATCCCTGTTCAATGACCATGATCATTTTTGGAGAAATTCTGAGATTATAATGGGTGTGTATTGCACGGAATGTTCGTGTCACAGTGTGTGACATCATCGCCAGAGTGTAGAGGGAGAGAAAAAACTGTCAAAAAATAAATTTGAAAACTGCGCTCCAGGCCGCAAATTCAACTCTACAGAAATAATTTATACATAGAAACGTAGGAAAATTAGTCTTCTCCCTCACAATCCTCTGGTAAAGCTGTCAGACTTATAGTTTGGGCGTACGACGCAAAGATGCGCCACCAACACCACCAACAGCCTCATTGGCTCCCATATTAAAAACGCAGGAAGATTTCTGAAAAAAGGAGGATGGAACAGTTTTTTTAGATTGCTCTTACAAAGCTATTTTTTCATTTTTCTTAAAAAAAAAAGATATGAAGATGTTCAGGAAGAACTCAGGACGCTCAAAGTGAAGTCGGATCAATGATAGGTATTATGGTTTTGCCAAAAATGCTTTCTGTTCGAGGCCAGAAATTCCAGTCTGTCAACCTCTGGCTGCTGTCACTGTTCCGGAACATTCTACAGCTGCAGTTAATTCTGTTGATTGCTCTGCTCTGATTGGTCGACCGCAAAGCCTTTGATCCTTTGATGTGATTACAGTTACAGACTCAAACTGACCTGCAGCTCCGTCGTAGGTGAACGTTTTGCCTGGAGGGAATCCCAGACACTCGGCCAGTTTGTTGTTATTGTCGTGGTGTTCCTTCAACTTGTCAACGTCCTGATGGTGCCCCTTCCTCCCTGAAACACACACACACACACACACACACACACACACACACACACACACACACACACACACACTTCAATAACTTTATATGTAAAAAAAAAAAAAATTGATTGTGAAAAAACTGTCATCACACACACATTTCAATAACTTTATATACGTTTCTATATAATATAATAATACTAATATAATCTATATACTGCCCTACTATGGAAGCGTGTTGCATTCACTTGAAAAAAAAAAAAAAACAACTCTGGTTTTTCGGAGTAATTTATTTTTTGGTTTGTTTTTCGAGGTAATTTTTTCTGTTTTTCAGAGTAATTTTTTGCTATTTTTCATGGTATTTTTTCTGTTTTTCTGACTTATTTTCTCCTTTGTTTTTCTGTTTTTCGGGCTAATTTTTTTTTCTTATTTTTGACTTTTTGCCCCCTGTTTTTCTGAGTCATTTTTGCTATTTTTCATGGTATTTTTTCTGTTTTTCTGGGTAATTTTAATCCTGTTTTTCTGACATTTTTTTCTGCTTTTCCTGGTAATTTTGGTTCTGTTTTTCCCTGTTTTGCTGACTAATTTTTTCTGTTTTCCCTCCCTGAAACACACAAAACACACATTTCATAACTTCATTTGAAAAAAAAAATTAAATCAATTGTGAAAAAAACAGTGTGCTGTATGTTTACTGTAGATCATCAGGACTCGGCCCTCTGAGTTCTTGTAGACCATCACCAGACACTCGTCGCAGGTCTCGAAGAAATGCATTTCACCCGACTCGTTGTAGTCGATGAAAACTCCGTCCACCTCGATTTCTAACAGACACAAACAACACGTTAGTGATACATTACTACACACTCTTATAACCTGTTATAACTGCTAACGGACTCACTGGGAGCGACGGTGTGCAGTGCGAGCTGCTCTGAGTCCTCGGCGGACATGGACATGTTGCTGAAGTAGTTTGTGCACTTGCTGGTGCTGAAAATGACACAATGAGCAGTTAGAACCTTTTTGGACCAGAGCCGGTTCCTGACTGGTGCTGGTTCCCAGTTAGTTCAACTTGTGAACCAGTTCTAAACCTGTTTGCTTCTCCACGTCGAACGTCGTCATTACATCACTGCTAACGTCTGTAGACGTCCCCTGGTTTTCCTGTTTTAAGGAGTAATTTTCCCAGTTTTTCTGACTATTTTTTAAAAATTTTTCTGAGTAATTTTTCCAGTTTTTCTGACTATTTTTTCAATGTTGTCTGAGTAATTTTTCCAGTTTTTCTGACTATTTTTTCAATTCTTTTCGTGGTAATTTTTTCAGTTTTTCTGACTGTTTTTTTCATTTTTTTCCGAGTAATTTTCCCAGTTTTTCTGAGTAATTATTTTCAGTTTTTCCTGACTAATTTTTTTTCTGTTTTAAGGAGTAATTTTTTCAGTTTTTCTGACTAATTTTTTCCAGTTTTTCTGACTGTTTTTATTTTTTATTTTTTAAGGAGTAATTTTTCCAGTTTTTCTGAGTAATTTTTTTCCAGTTTTTCTGAGAAATTATTTTCTGTTTTTCTGACAATTTTTTTCCCTGTTTTTTGGAGTAATTTTTCCTGTTTTCCTGACAGTTTTTTTTTTTTTCTGACAATTTTTTTCGTGGTATTTTTTTTCTGTTTTCTGACTATTTTTTTCCAGTTTTTCTGAGTAAATTTTTGACCGTCTTCAGTCACAATCCAACCCTCCTCGGGACCGGCAAAACTGACCCAAAGAGACACTGACTGTCAACCAGCTGTAAAACCAGCTGAGGGGTTAACATCCCCTCCGGCTCTGTGGCTGCAGCGGGGAGAGACTCCTGCAGGAGGACTTGGCTGCTTGTGAGTGCTTTGGGACGAGGGAGGGGCCGCCGGCAGCCCCCGCGGCTCATTAAGAAGAGTAGGAACGAGTCTCCAACAGTGCACATTACCTGCTGGTGGCACATCATTTTGGTGTTAAAAAAACTTGCTGATTCTCTAATTCTGTTTGATCAGGTTGTTGACAACACAACAAACGGACACCCTCAGGTAGAGTACGGAGTATAAAAGTAGATCTGACTGAGTTACGCCTCCACTCACGAGATCCGGTTCCTCTCGCTGAAGGAGGCGGTGTGGTTGTCGGGGAGGAGTCGCAGCTCGATGTGGGAGCTGCTGACGTGGCCCAGCAGGGCCGATCCTCTCTGGTGGTCGGCCTCCGCCCAGACCAGGACCCAGTCCCCGAAGATCTGCAGGAGAGGAAGACAGAGATAACGGGTCCACATACGAACACATGGCTGGTGGATGTTAGGCTGAGTCCACTAGTTTTGTCGTGGAAAATCTTCTAGAGCTTCTAGAAAGACAGCCATGTACGGGAATTATTGACAAGTATCACAAAAAAACAGATATTCAAGATACACAAAGCAGGTCCTTGGTCTGAACAGCAACTGCACAGTTTCCTATCTCTGTTACTATTATACATAATGTTTGTGTGTCAGGTCTCTAGCTTTCCTGTCATTGTTCCAAATGGTGCAGTGGGATTTCATAACTCAGAGCTGCTCTGATCTTAATCAAGCAGGAGTTTCCTGTGTGACTGTTGGTCAGATTTCTGTGTGTTTGTCAACCCATTTGTGATGCATTATTAAACTGCTATATGTCTGATATTTTAATACATCTTCAAATTAATTCACAACAGTTTCACACATGATGAATCTCACTGACATTGATGACGTCTTTTCTGAACAGGACTGTTTGTTTGTGGTTCAACTTGGTGGCAAACAACTAATGGTGGCTGTAAATCTGGTGTGGCTACTAGGTTAGCTCTAATGCTAACCACCTTGGAATAATGCGTGAATAATAAGTGGTGAATGCAGCAGCGGCGTGCATGGAAAGATGAGCCCCTTTCAAAGGTCCGTTTCATGCCGGGACATTTACGGGCGTGTAACGTCTCGCCTCCACTATGAACGCGCCGGTAGCAGGATGCCGGGATCAAATAATAAACCAAGTTTCAGCCTCCAGAGGTCACAGAGGAGGAAAACTGGTGGGACTGTTGGAGGCGGGACCGCTATGAACGGGACATCGGGGCGAATCGGGATATTTGACGTCTAACAGACTCCTCCCACTTGGTCTGACAGTCATCCAATCACTGCTCACTGGCTTATTGTAAACAAACCAGCATGCTAACCGTACACGTGGTATCGGCACTTCTTTATTTTTTGTCTTTTTAGGGTCATTTTGTCCCTTTTTTTGTTAATTTTGTGTCTTTTTTTTAAAACTAATTTTGTGTCTTTTTAAATTATTCTGTCTTTTTTGGTCACTTTGTTTCTTTTTTAAGTAATTTCCTTTTTTCTGTCATTTTTTTGTCATTTTGTGTCTTTTAAAAAAAAGAATTTTGTGTCTTTTTTTGGTAATTCTGTGTATTTTTGGTCATTTTGTGTCTTTTTTGACATTTTGTATGTTTTTTAAGTTATTTTGTTTCTTTTTTAAGTAATTGTTTTTTTTCTGTCATTTTGTGTCTTTCTGTCATTTTGTGTCATTTTGTCTTTTTTGTGTCATTTTGTGTCTATTTTAATAATTTTGTGTCTTTCTTAACTAATTTTGTGTTTTTTTTTGGTAATTTTGTGTATTATTTTGGTTATTTTGTGTCTTTTTTGGTCATTTTGTGTCTTTTTTTAAATAATTCTGTGTCTTTTTTGGTCATTTTTTTTTTTTTTTTTTTTAAAGTAGTTTTGTTTTTTCTGTAATTTTGTGTCTTTTTTTGGTCATTTTGTGTCTTTTATGCCCCCAGGTAATTAGAGTTTGAGACCCCTGCCTTGAGGTGAAAAGCTGGCACGGATCTTTCCGGCAATATAGCGGGACCGCACTATGAAAGACAACACTGACCTACTAAAACTGTTTTAAATGAAGATGGAATGAGCCTCACCTTGTGCAGGTGTTCCCTCCTCAGCGTGGCGTTCAGGCCGTGACAGTTTTCGGGGCTCGGCTCTACGGTGGCGCCGAGCGCCGCCAGCAGCAGCAGCAGCATCGATGTCTGAACCACGTTCATCCTGCTGGGACACTCAGGAACCTGCAGACAGGAGGCCAGCAGCAGCTTTATAACCGACCCCGGGGCCCCCAGGGGCCCTCACCCAGTCCAAGGTGTGTGTGTTCACTGTGAGTCTGTTTATCTTCTGCTCAGTGTGTTTGGACTTTAACCGTCTGGGCACACTATCATTTATTACCCTTTCAGGCTATTCGGGATGAAAATGTCAAAAAAAAAAAAAAAACCCTCTTAACTCTATGGAGTCTTAAAAGGCTATTTTAAAAGGCTACAAAATTATTTAAAAAAGACACAAAATTACCAAAAAAAGACAAAACTACTAAAGAAAGACACAGAATTACCAAAAAAGACACACAATTATTTAAAAAAGACACAGAATTACCAAAAAAAGACACAAAATTACTGAAAAAACACTCAATTACTTTAAGAATACACAGAATTGCCAAAAAAGACATAAAATTATTTTAAAAAGACACAAAATTGCCAAAAAAAGACAAGAAAAACTACTAAAAAAATACACAAAATTACTAAAAAAGACACAAAATGATTAAAAAAAGACACAAAATGACCAAAAAAGACACAAAATGACTGAAAATACACTAAATTACTATAAAAAGACACAAAATGACCCCAAAAAGACACAAAATGACCAAAAATATACACAAAATTACTAAAAAAGACACAAAATTATTTAAAAAAGACACAAAATTACCAAAAAAAGACAAAACTACTAAAGAAAGACACAGAATTACCAAAAAAGACACAAAATTATTTAAAAAAGACACAGAATTACCAAAAAAAGACACAAAATTACTGAAAAAACACTCAATTACTTTAAGAATACACAGAATTGCCAAAAAAGACATACAATTATTTTAAAAAGACACAAAATTGCCAAAAAAAGACAAGAAAAACTACTAAAAAAAGACACAAAATGGCTGAAAAAAGAGACAAAATGACCAGTAAAAGTAATTAAAGGGACCTTCCACACACAACACGGTAAAGTTCCATTCATATAAAACTCACATTAAACTTTCATATCAAGGTGGGGGCCACAAAATATCATCACGAGGGCCACAATTGGCCCGCGGGCCGGCAGTTGAGAGCCCTGCCCTGGAGCATGGGGGTTGTCCCATCGTCAGATAGAAATGGTACAAAGTGGCACTTTGAAATTGAAATTAATACAATTAAATAAATACAAATTATTATTATAACTAAATTTTAATTTAACAAAAGCCTTACAAACATGAAAAATATTTAAATACGTACATTCATTTAAAGGGAAATGATTTAAATGTTTAGATGTTCTGGCTCCATGGTTGAATTATTGTTGATAAACATTAATAATAAACAATAATAAACTGGTGGAAACATTGGTTGTTCCTGTTTCTGTTGCTGCTGGTTGGAACTTCTCACTTCTGCTCCACGTCTCACACGGTGAGAGCTGACTTTATTACTTTAATACTACTAATATACTCAGAATATACTACTTAGATATACTCAGAATATACTACTTAGATATACTCAGAATATACTACTTAGATATACTCAGAATATACTACTTAGATATACTCAGGATATACTACTTAGATATACTCAGGATATACTACTTAGATATACTCAGGATATACTACTTAGATATACTCAGGATATACTACTTAGATATACTCACAATATACTACTTAGATATACTCAGAATATACTACTTAGATATACTCAGGATATACTACTTAGATATACTCAGGATATACTACTTAGATATACTCATATTACAATATACTAAGATATACTAATAATCTTATACTTAGATACTAATAATATAATATACTTAGATATACTCAGAATATAATATACTTAGATATACTCAGGATATACTACTTAGATATACTCAGGATATACTACTTAGATATACTCATATTACAATATACTAAGATATACTAATAATCTTATACTTAGATATACTCATAATATAATATACTTAGATATACTCATATTACAATATACTAAGATATACTAATAATCTTATACTTAGATATACTCAGAATATAATATACTTAGATATACTCAGAATATAATATACTTAGATATACTCAGGATATACTACTTAGATATACTCAGGATATACTACTTAGATATACTCATATTACAATATACTAAGATATACTAATAATCTTATACTTAGATATACTCATAATATAATATACTTAGATATACTCATAATATAATATACTTAGATATACTCATAATATAATATACTTAGATATACTCATAATATAATATACTTAGATATACTCATAATATAATATACTTAGATATACTCATAATATAATATACTTAGATATACTCATAATATAATATACTTAGATATACTCATAATATAATATACTTAGATATCCTCATAATATAATATACTTAGATATACTCATAATATAATATACTTAGATATACTCATAATATAATATACTTAGATATACTCATAATATAATATACTTAGATATACTCATGATATAATATACTTAGCGTCAGTTCAGGTGATAAAACTTCCAGAGTTTTACAACGACAGACAGATCAGAATTTTATTGTCTCTTTGTGGTTTAGTGTCTTTTCAGTCATTTTGTGTCTTTTTTGGGCCATTTTGTGTCTTTTTTGGTCATTTGGTGTCTTTTTTGGGGTAATTTTGTGTCTTTTTAAAGTAATTTAGTATTTTTCAGTCATTTTGTGTCTTTTTTTAAGCAATTTTGTGTCTTTTTTTTTTATCATTTTGTGTCTTTTTTCGTCATTTTGTGTCGTTTTTGGAGTCATTTTGTGACTTTTCTTGGTATATGTTGTCTTTTTTTAAGTAATTTTGTGTTTTTGAGTCATTTTGTGTCTTTTTTAAGTTTAAGTTTTTCTTCTGTCATTTTGTGTCTTTTTTGGGTCATTTTGTGTCTTTTCTTGGTATTTTTTCTCTTTTTTTAAAGTAATTTTGTGTTTTTGAGTCATTTTGTGTCTGTTTTTAATTTTGTGTCTTTTGTCGTCATTTTGTCTTTTTTTAAAAGTAATTTTGTGTCTTTTCTTGGTATTTTGTGTCTTTTTTCATCTTTTTGTGTCTTTTTTCGTCATTTTGTGTCTTTTTTGTGTCATTTTGTGTCTTTTCTTGGTATTTTGTGTATTTTTTTAAGTAATTTAGTATTTTTTCAGTCATTTTCTGTCTTTTTGGTAATTTAGTATTTTTCAGTCATTTTGTGTCTTTTTTAGTCATTTTGTGTCTTGTAAAGTAATTTAGTGTTTTTCAGTCATTTTGTGTCTTTTTTGGTTATTTTGTGTCTTTTTTAGTCATTTTGTGTCTTTTGTTGGTCATTTTGATACTGCCTCCAGCGGCCCCCAGGTAATTTCAGTTTGAGGCCCCTGATTTAGAGCAATTAAAATAAAATAAAAATCAGCCAGCGTTGGATTTGATGAGCCAGGAATAAAAAAGTCTGAAGCTCAAATTTACCTGTTTTTCTGTGAACTTATTAACACTGGTGATGTTTCCACCTGACAGGAGCTGAGGCGGACCCTGAACGCACCATGCGGCGCCTCGTCTTCCTGCTGTCCGTCCTGCTGCAGGTGAACCCCTCGCTGCCTTACTCTCTGAAGCACTGCACCGTGTCCTCCTCCAGCTTCGTCCCGGGTCTTTCCGTCACGTGCGCAGATCGCCAACTCGCCGCCGTTCCTGACGACATTCCTAAAAAAACGATCTCCCTCAATCTCGCCAACAATCAGATCCGCGGGATCAACAGTTCGGCTTTAAACGGCTTTTCAAAGCTCCTGAAGTTAAAAATGTCCTCAAACTCAATGTGGAGCATCGAAGACGGCTCTTTTGCAGACTTGGCGGCGTTAACGGACCTCGACTTAAGTTATAACAACCTCACGAACCTGACGGACGACATGTTCCAGGGACTGTCCAGGTTAGCCCGTCTGCATCTGAATGAGAACGGGATCCGGTGCGTCTCGGCGCTCGCCTTCCGGCCGCTCGTCCGCTTACAGGCCGTGAATCTGACCTCTAACTACCTGCGTCACATCGCCCATATCGTGCCGATTTTACAGCTGATAAACTTATTCAGACTAGAAGCGGGAGAGAACCGCTTCGCCTCTTTAGACTCGGATGACCTGCCGTTCAACAAGTCCGACCTCAGGACATTTGTGTTCGGCATGAAATCCCTGACGAAGGTGAGCATTAAAAGAGACGTCTTTCCTCGCCTGCAGTCGCTGCGTTTCTCCGAGTGCAGCCCCGAGTTCGAGTGGCACGTCCCCAACAAGACCTTCCTACGGAGCTTGACTACTCTGTATCTGAGTGGGACAGTGACGAGTTTTGAAACGTTCAGAATGATTGTGCAGAGTGCAGAGTCTGTGGTGTATCTCCGGCTGAGCGGCATGGAAAGGTATTTTGACAAAGGTCTGATCAGCACCAGCTGCCGGATTCCTGCTTTAAAGCGTCTCGATTTGAGTTCTAACCTCATCTACGCGTTGAACGACACGCTGCTTCAGCCTTGCTCTCAGATCACTGAGCTGACTTTAGTCGATAACGCCCTCACCGACCTGTCCGAGAATTCACTCAAGCCGTTGAATCGTCTCGTGACGCTACAAGTGGGCTTCAACCTTCTAACCAGAGTGCCGCGTGCCCTCCGAAGCCTCTCGACGCTCACCGTCCTCGAGCTGAATACGAACGATATCAAAGAGATAGGCTGCTCTGATTTCCTGAATTTGACAACATTGAAGTACCTCACTCTCGCACAAAATCGCATTACAACACTCAGAGGATGTGAATTCCAAGCCTTGAAGGATTTGAGAGTTCTCGTTATTCGAGGAAATCCATTGGTTCGCATTTATGAAGCCTTCAGCATCAGTTTGCACAACCTCCGCGTTCTGAATATGTCCTTTAGTTTGATGCCCAAACTCTTTAAAGGAATATTCAGGGCTCTGTCTTCTCTCGTGTTTTTAAATGCTGAGTCTGTGGATGATGCCATCGTATATAATGGGACTTTTGAAGGACTCGATCGTCTTCAGGTCCTGGTCCTTCATGCAGAGTCTCTGAGGGAAGACATGCTCAGAGGACTGACACACTTACAAAATCTGACACTTAGTTTCCCAGATCCTGACAAGAGTTTGAGTCGTCAGTTCAACACCGAGCCACCGATCTTAAACGTACCTTCTTTGAGGTTGCTTACAATCAAAAACCAATACAGATGGGACACCGTTTCACCGTATCTGCTCCGGGATATGAAATATTTAGAGTACTTTGCAGCTGAGAACTTCTTCCCTGGGACACCACACCCAGACACGTTTACGTCCACGCCTCGCCTGACACGTCTCCGGATATTCGGCAGTGAGGTCTCGCATCTTAAACCCGAACTGTTTCAGCCGATCCCAAACCTGCAGCTTCTCGATCTTTCCAAAAACAAGCTCACATCTCTGGACTTCCTGTCCCAGGTGAACCTGTCTGCACTCAGCTCTTTGACACTGGTAAAGAATCAGTTGACGGTGATCGACGAGTCCGTCTTCCAGTCTCTCCCTGCTCTAACATACCTGGACCTGTCCGGTAACCCTTTCACTTGTGACTGCTCCAACGCCGGATTCATCCAGTGGGCGAAGAACAACAACCAAACTCTGGTTGATAACGGACATCAGTACGACTGTGCCTTTCCTGCGGCTCAACAGGGGAGAAAGCTGCTGGACTTTGACGTCCAGTCCTGTTGGACAGACTATGGCTTCCTCTGCTTTGTTTCCAGCACCTGTCTGACTTTACTCACTCTCCTCACGTCCTTCACCTACCACTTCCTGAGGTGGCAGCTGGCCTACACCTTCCACCTCTTCCTGGCCTTCCTCTACGACAGCAGGAAGAGGAAGAAGGGCGCCGCTCATCAGTACGACGCCTTCATCTCCTACAACGTTCACGACGAGGCCTGGGTCTACAGGGAGATGCTTCCTGTGCTGGAAGGAGAGCAGGGCTGGAGACTGTGTCTGCACCACCGAGACTTCCAACCAGGTAAACACTGAGTACACCTGTACCTGTTCCAACCAGGTAAACACTGAGTACACCTGTACCTGTTCCAACCAGGTCAACACTGAGTACACCTGTACCTGTTCCGACCAGGTAAACACTGAGTACACCTGTACCTGTTCCGACCAGGTAAACACTGAGTACACCTGTACCTGTTCCAACCAGGTAAACACTGAGTACACCTGTACATGTTCCAACCAGGTAAACACTGAGTACACCTGTACCTGTTCCAACCAGGTGACTGCAGACCTGCTTCTTAGTAAATAATTGTTTTATGGTTTGATAACTCTGTGTTCAAGGAAAGGGTAGATTTGACACTTTAAGACCAGTTGGACGTCCCAACAACAGCATGGCTGTCTTTCTTCATCTCTGCCTGTATTTCATTATTTTCTGCAGTTTGCATTTTTTCACTCAGCATCAACATCTGATCAACTTTGGACAATTCCCAAATTATTTAATCTGCACTAGTTTGGAGACAAAACAGAAATTTCCCAACTTTCATACAGAAATGTCCAACTTTAATGCAAAAATATTCAACTTTAATACAGAAATGTCCAACTTTAATACAGAAATGTCCAACTTTAATGCAAAAATATTCAACTTTAATACAGAAATGTCCAACTTTAATACAGAAATGTCCAACTTTAATGCAAAAATATTCAACTTTAATACAGAAATGTCCAACTTTCATACAGAAATGTCCAACTTTAATGCAAAAATATTCAACTTTAATACAGAAATGTCCAACTTTAATACAGAAATGTCCAACTTTAATGCCAGAATGTCCAACTTTAATACAGAAATGTCCAACTTTAATGCAAAAATGTCCAACTTTAATGCGGAAATGTCCAACTTTAATATAGAAATGTCCAACTTTAATGTACCTGTTCCAACCAGGTAAACATTTATTATACCTGTCTGCCTTTTCTCTCTCTCTTCTTCTTCTTCTTCTTCTTCTCTACCTCTTTCTCAGACTTCTCCACCTCTTTCCTTTCCGAGTTTGAGACTAAAGTCGAAGTGATTTTCTGTTTATTTTTAAAGTCTTGAAGGCTGCAGTGAGAGTTTCACGTCCCTTTTTCTCGTCGGCTTCGTCACGTCGGGTCGCTGCCACAGAAATGTGACTGTGAAACTTTCCAAAGAGACGCAACACGCTGGTGAATTATTTTAGGGTTCTGCTGAATGAAACAGTGGCTGTAAAAGATGAAGATGATGTAAACATGGATGGATGGATGGATGGATGGATGGATGGATGGATGATGGATGGATGGATGGATGGATGGATGGATGAATGAATGAATGAATGGATGGATGGATGGATGGATGCATGGATGGATGGATGGATGGATGATGGATGGATGGATGGATGGGTGGATGGATGGATGGATGGATGGATGGATGGATGGATGGATGGGTGGATGGATGGATGGATGATAGATACATAGATGGATGGATGGATGGATACATGGATACATGGATGGATGGATGGATGGATGATGGATGGATGGATGGATGGATGGATGGATGGATGGATGGATGGATGGGTGGATGGATGGATGGATGGATGGATGGATGGATGGATGGATGGGTGGATGGATGGATGGATGATAGATACATAGATGGATGGATGGATGGATGGATGGATGGATGGGTGATGGATGGATGGATGGATGGATGGATGATAGATACATAGATGATGGATGGATGGATGGATGGATGGATGGGTGGATGGATAGATGGATGATTGATACATAGATGGATGGATGAATGGATGGATGGATGGGTGATGGATGGATGGATGGATGGATGGATGATAGATACATCGATGGATGGATGGATGGATGGGTGGATGGATGGATGGATGGATGATAGATACATAGATGGATGGATGGATGGATGGATGGATGGGTGGATGGATGGGTGGATGGATGGATGGATGATAGATACATGGATGGATGGATGGATGGATGGATGATAGATACATAGATGGATGGATGGATGGATGGATGGGTGGATGGATGGGTGGATGGATGGATGGATGATAGATACATAGATGGATGGATGGATGGATGGATGGATGGATGGATGGGTGGGTGGATGGATGGATGGATGGATGATAGATACATAGATGGATGGATGGATGGATGGATGGATGGGTGGGTGGGTGGATGGATGGATGGATGGACGGACGGACGGACGGACGGACGGACGGACGGACGGACGGACGGATGGATGGACAGATATATGTCTTTAATGCAAAAATGTTCAACTTTAATGCGGAAATGTCCAACTTTAATGCAAAAATGTCCAACTTTAATGTGGAAATTTCCAACTTTGATGCAGAAATTTCCAACTTTAATGCGGAAATGTCCAACTTTAATGCGGAAATGTCCAACTTTAATGCAAAAATGTCCAACTTTAATGCAAAAATGTCCAACTTTAATGTGGAAATTTCCAACTTTGATGCAGAAATTTTCAACTTTAATGCAAAAATGTCCAACTTTAATGCGGAAATTTCCAACTTCAATGCAAAACTGACCAACTTTAAAACAGGAATGTCCAACTTTAATGTACCTGTTCCATCCAGGTAAACATTTATTATACCTGTCTGCCTTTTCTCTCTCTCTTCTTCTTCTTCTTCTCTACCTCTTTCTCAGACTTCTCCACCTCTTTCCTTTCTGAGTTTGAGACTAAAGTCGAAGTGATTTTCTGTTTATTTTTAAAGTCTTGAAGGCTGCAGTGAGAGTTTCACGTCCCTTTTTCTCGTCGGCTTCGTCACGTCGGGTCGCTGCCACAGAAATGTGACTGTGAAACTTTCCAAAGAGACGCAACACGCTGGTGAATTATTTTAGGGTAGTGGAGCGGCTAAGTGTTATAATCGTTCAGTTCATGATACAAGCGTGAAAATTGGCATGAACACTCTCCATGGGTCACTTGACAAGAAAATTGTCTGAGACATTTGAAATTTTAAGATGGCGGCCATTTTTCAAGATGGCCGACACCTTAGTGGAGCAATTGAATGATATAATGGTTTATTTGGTGATACAAGCATACAAATTGGCATGAGTAGTATCTGTAGGTCACTTGACAATAAGCCAGCCACAGCTACTTGAAATTTCAAGGCGGCAATTTTTTTCTTCAGGATGACTGCCATGTGGACCTTTAAATTATGAATTTTCTCATAGAAATGTATTGGGTTCCTCAAGAGAGGTTGTTTGACTGTGCTTTGTCTGACTCCAGTTTGGTAAAACCTGACAGGAGTTCCCTCCCACCGGCGTAGCTCTCCGGGTTCACCGAGGTACACAGGCTCCCTTACCATGAGGGCTTTTTTGAATACTTTTTAAAATTACTTTTTTTTATAACTAACCATTACTACTGCCATTAAACATGCCAAATAAATACTAAGGGGTGGGGAAACACAGTTGTGGTGCTGAACGGACAGTGCTCCAAAATAGTAATTGAGCAATGGTTAATACTGAATGGCAATAATGACAGATCCAGAGGCAACAGCAGCTCTGGCTGACACGGAACCATGACAAACAGTATCTGAAACTATACTAGGGAACTAAACTGAAAATGTGAAAGCATTGTTACAAAGTAAAAACTGAACATGTCTCAGTAATAGGCTGGTGACAAAATAGAACATAATGCGCCGATGTGGCGAGGGGAAGCCGAGCCATAGGCCTACACTTGAAAACACAAAGGACAACAAGGAATAACACTGGCAAAAGAAACAAGCAAATAAGTTCTAGCAGGGGCAACTGTGTCCATATCTGTAGAACTTACACTTTCCAGTACAAGCCTTGGTGCACCCACATTTTGTCAACTCCCAACAACTCTCCACAATAGGTGGAAGTGGAGTCCAGAAGATGTCTTCAATGCCTGTCCCCACACATATCCAGCTTCATAAGAAGTCTGGGGCCTTCTTGACCTCTTGACATGGATATCTTTGGTATCTTCAGTGCCTTTAGCAGCAGTAGATGCTCTCTTTTGGGCCCTTTCCAGCTGTGTGTTGTTGAACATAAGTTTACAGCTTGAATGATATTTTGCTCTGTTTCTTGTCAATGTGCTTTCTATGCCATCACCTTCATCTAGTCGGGTTGGACTACGTGAGATAGGCAGAGCATTTATTTTATGAAATAATGGAACATTTCCTGCAATGGTATCATAACCAGTATGATCTTGGTATCCTGCTGACAAAGGAAAACGGTTAACTAAAACTACTCAGAGAGTTGTCGTCTCTTCTTTGACTAACTTTACAATTGGCTGACATTGAACCCCACTCTGAGTTTAACAGCAGTCATATATCACCAGTGTGCCCTGGTAGTGCAGATACTCACTATTGTCTAATCTGTCTATGATCAACAAATCAACACAACTGTATTTTGATGTGTTAAAACTTGTTTTCCAGAACAATCTAAAACCCAATACATTTCTATGAGAAAATTGATCTTTTGAGAATCCAGGGGTCGGCCATCTTGAAAATAGAAATTTCAAGTGGCTGGCAGTGTTTTTTTTGTCAACCCAAGTAACTGTGGGTGGCTTATTGTCAAGTGACCCATGGAGACTGCTCATGCCAATTTTTATGCTTGTATAACCAAATAAACCATGATATAATGTTATTGCGCCACTAAGGTGTTGGCCATCTTGAAAAATGGCCGCCATCTTGGAATTTTAATTAACTGTGGGTGGGTTATTATCAAGTGACCAACAGAGACTGCTCATGACAATTTGTATGCTTGTATCACCAAATAAACCATTATATCATTTAACTGCTCCACTTAGGTGTCGGTCATCTTGAAAAATGGCCGCCATTTTAAAATTTCAAATGTCTAGGACAATTTTCTTGTCAAGTGACCCATGGAGAGTGTTCATGCCAATTTTCACGCTTGTATCATGAACTGAACTGTAGAGTAAATAATGTGGTGAGAGTTAAGCTAGTATCTCTTTATGAGGGTCTCTAGAGGGACTATGTAGCTATTTGTATGACAAAGTGTGATTAAATAATGTAACCCTGAGTGATCTATATGATGTTATATGTATAATCAATATGCTGCAGAGATTTAACTGAAAGGTGGAGAAGTACTGGAAGAGAGGAGAAGTAGAATAAGGCCTAGATAAGAATGTTAAGTTTGTGCCAGAAAAACACCTGTGATCTTTCGCCAGAGATGTTGTTTTAAGTGCTGGTCCTAGAGAAGCTGATAAGAAGCAAGGTTACCCAGCTGGGCAAGAAGCAGCATTTACAAGGGCTAAATACAGTAGCATACTCTGAGTGAGAAATGAAAAATAGAAAAGGCTCTGTGTATAGCAGACAGATGAGTGAGAAGTAAGAATATGGAAAAACTCTGTGGGAACTAACGGATCATTTTAAATCATAGTAGATAAATCATAGAAAGGCCCTATGGGAACTGATGAGTGATTTTAAATCATAGTAAATAAAGCATAGAAAGGCCCTATGAGAACCAATGCGGGATTTTAAATCATGGTAATAGTTTCAACCCCTAAACATATTGATGTCTCTCTGCCAGGGGATGAGGTAATGCCACCTGCACCTAGGGGGGGCGGATTTGGAGCAGCCCCTAGGAGGAGAAATCTAAAGAATTAACAAATTTTATTGGAGGAAAGGTCATAATAAATATTAATGATGGGATGGACAGATGTGTGTGATTTCTCTATAAAATCTCATGTAAGTGTCATTTCGAGTTAGAGAGCTTATGGACTGCACCTTGTGTGTATTATATTTGTTCTCTCCACTTTTTATCGATAATAAAGTGTGTCACAAGATCTTGGACTCCTGCTTGAAGATTTTTGAGACTTGTTAGAGAGTTTTTTTGGAGCTGTTTTCCAACGGGGCTTTTGATTGATGAGCAACATAAGAATACGTTATGAAATGGCCACTTCTGACCATATTCCATTTCAACTGGTTTTAAATCTAGAGAATATTCCAGCACAATCTGACAATGTTTCCAATTCATTCACTGCCAAACTGGACTGGTCAAAGCTCACTGAAGAAAATGTACAGCAATATTCATCACGTACTGATGAATTACTTCAGATTATCAAATTACCAATGGACACCCTGCTGTGCAGGGATCCTAACTGTAGAAATGAGCAGCACAGGTCAGCTCTATGCGGCATGTATGATTTTATTATTGAAGCGCTAAATGAATCTAGTAAGTGTTTTTACTCCAACAAAAATAAGGTGCATAATCTTAAACCGGGCTGGAACGAGCATGTGTCAGAGCTTCACATGGCTGCTAGAGACGCCTTTAAAATGTGGTCACAAGCTGGAAGGCCGAAACATGGGCCACTTTTTGCACAGAAAATGGCTTCCAATGCGAAATTTAAATATGCTGTCCGTTTTATTAAAAAGAACGAAGACACAATGAGGGCTGATGCACTCGCTAGGAAGCTGTATAAATACAGTAGTACTGACTTCTGGCAGGAGATCAAAGTAATGAACAACAGTAAAGCCCCATTACCGTCTTCAATTGACGGAGTGTGTGGCTCGGACGACATTGCTGAACTTTGGTGGCAACATTACCATGATCTATTTAACTGTATAAAAAGTGACACTTTTCAAGTAGATGGAGTTGAATTCTCGGAGGATAATTTCATCACTCCTGCGGAGATTCACAGTACAGTCATGGGTCTGGAGAACAACAAAACATGTGGTCTGGATCACATTACAGCTGAACATTTAAAATATGCCAGCCCTAGGATTGCTCCTCTTCTGTCAGTATGCCTTACTGGGTGTTTTTCCCACGGAATATTGCCTGCGTCCATGCTGTCTATCCTTTTAGTACCTGTTATTAAAGATAAAGCAGGAAAAATTAGCAGCAAGGATAACTATAGACCCATAGCACTGGCGAGTACGATGTCTAAGCTGCTAGAGAGGATCCTCTTAAACAGACTGGAAATGTATATACAGTCTGCTGATAACCAGTTTGGCTTTAAGCAAAAGCATGGCACAGATATGTGTATATTTGCTTTAAAGGAAATGGTGTCAAGCTATAGAAGTAGAGGGTCCACTGTGTTTTTGTGTTTTATTGATGCCTCTAAAGCCTTCGACCGTATAAATCACTACAAATTATTTAATAAATTAAGCCAAAGGGGTGTGCCTAGGTACATTCTCAGGATTTTATTATTTTGGTACACTGAACAGACAATGAAGGTAAAGTGGGGAAACAGTATTTCTGCTAATTTTCACGCCAGTAATGGAGTGAAACAAGGTGGAATTTTATCCCCATTTTTATTTAATGTTTATATGGATGATCTGAGCAGACAATTGAACCAATGTAAGACTGGTTGTGTACTCGGTGACACTCTTGTCAATCACCTCATGTATGCAGATGACTTAGTCATCCTGTCTCCTTACAGTGCTGGCCTGCAAGAGCTATTAATGATTTGCTCCCAGTATGGTGTTGATTTTGATATTCAGTATAATGCCAAGAAGAGTGCCATCATGATTGTGCGTAGCAAGGATGACAGGAAGTCAGTTTTTCCCAAGTTTACACTGTGTGACAACACATTGAACGTGAGCAGTGAGATTAAATATCTTGGTCATGTTGTTACAGAGGATCTCACTGATGATCACGATATTTTTAGACAACGACGCAAGTTATATGCACAGGCTAATACTTTGATTCGTAAATTCCATCACTGCTCTTACAAAGTCAAAGTTACACTGTTCAAAGCATTTTGCACACCCATGTATACTGCACATTTGTGGTGCAACTACAAGGTGAAGAGCATGCACAAACTGAAGGTGGCTTATAATGATGCTTTGCGATTACTGTTAAATAAGCCAAGATGGCACAGTGCAAGCCAGCTATTTGTTAGCCTGGGTGTGCCTACTTGTGAAGCACTTTTACGTAATCTGATGTATAAATTTATGAGTCGCCTTGTACTGTCCGAAAATAGTGTGATCGTTGCTATTACTAATCCTCAGGTTAGCTCCACCCGCCTCTCCTCAGTATATTGGAGACACTGGCGTAACAGTTTATTTTGGTCGGTCTGAAGATCATTTTTTTTTTTTGTATTTTTTGGGTTCTGTCATATGTTTGTCTGCTGTGTTATTTATTTATTTGTATTGTTTTTTTTTTAATATCTGTCTCCTATGGACCCTGAGTCTTGAATAAAATTTGATTGATTGATTGATTGATTAATTGTTAAAGATAAGAGAAGTAATTTTTTCCAATTGGACTCCTTTAAAAACTAATTTATGAGCTATTTGACCTACAACTTGGACCAATAAATTACACGACAGAACGATTCTGCCAAAAATGAGCACTTAGCCGCTCCACTATAAATGAAACAGTGGCTGTAAAAGATGAAGAAACATGCTTTGGATGGATGGATGGATACATAGATGGATGGATGGATGGATGGATGGATGGATGGATACATAGATGGATGGATGGATGGATGGGTGATGGATGGATGGATGGATGGATGGATGGATACATAGATGGATGGATGGATGGATGGATGGATGGATGGATGGATGGATACATAGATGGATGGATGGATGGATGGGTGATGGATGGATGGATGGATGGATCGATGGATGGATTGATCAATGATGGATGGATGGATGGATACATAGATGGATGGATGGATGGATGGGTGATGGATGGATGGATGGATGGGTGATGGATGGATGGATGGATGGATGGATGGATCAATGATGGATGGATGGATATATACATAGATGGATGGATGGATGGGTGATGGATGGATGGACGGACAGATAGATAGATAGATAGATGTCTTTACCACCAGTTGCTGAGCTCCCTGTGTCTCCTGTCGTCTCTCAGGTAAGCCCATCGTGGAGAACATCACAGACGCCATCTACGGCAGCAGGAAGACCATCTGTGTGATCAGCTGGCGCTACCTGCAGAGCGAGTGGTGCTCCAGAGAGATCCAGATGGCCAGGTGGGGGCGCTCAACAGGGAAAAATACTCAGAGAAACAGAAAAAATGACCAAGAAAAACAGAAAAAATACCAAGAAAAACAGAAAAAATGACCAAGAAAAACAGAAAAAATTACTCAGAAAAACAGAAAAAAATGAGTCAGAAAAACAGAAAAAATTACCAAGAAAAACAGAAAATATTTTGTAAAAAAAAAAATCTGAGAAAAACAGAACAAATTAGTCCGAAAAACAGAAACAATTACCAAGAAAAACAGAAAAAATGAATCCGAAAAACAGAAAATAATTAGTCAGAAAAAATTACCATAAAAAACAACAAAAAAATGATCAGAAAAACAGAAAAAATACTCAGAAAAACAGAAAAAAAATTGTCAGAAAAACAGGAAATAATTAGTCAGAAAAACAGAGAAAAAAACTGCCAGAAAAAAACAGAAAAATTACTCTGAAAAATAGAAAAAATTACCCCCCCCCCAAAAAAAGTCAGAAAAACAGAAAAAAATACTCAGAAAAAACAAAAAATTGTCTGAAAAACAGAAAAAAAAATTGTCCGAAAAACAGAAAAAAATTGTCAGAAAAACAGAAAAAATGGTGCTCCGGTCCACCACAGCTCCTGCTTTGACCTCCCGTCCTCTGATGTGTCCTCCGTCTGTCCCAGCAGCTTCCGTCTGTTCGACGAGCAGAAGGACGTGTTGATCCTGCTGTTTCTGGAGGACATCCCGGCCCGCCAGCTGTCTCCGTACCACCGCATGAGGAAGCTGGTGAAGAGACGCACCTACCTGAGCTGGCCGCTGGCCGGCCGCCACACGGGAGTCTTCTGGCAGAACGTCCAGAGAGCTCTGGAGACGGGGGACGCTCCCACCGAGACGATAGATAGATAAAGATAGAAATACGCTTCTAAGTAAAGAATCTCAGGCTGCAGCGAAAAGTTCCATTAGAGATTCATCTGCTGATTATTTTCTTCATGCTTTTGCAGAAATGAGCAAAATGACAATTATGATTCACATATTTAAGTTAAAAAAAGTTTTTTTGTGCTTTAATACAGAAATGTCCAACTTCAATGGATAAATGTCCAACTTTAATGGATAAATGTCCAACTTAAATTGATAAATGTCCAACTTAAATTGATAAATGTCCAACTTTAATGCAGAAATATCCAACTTGAATGGAGAAATGTCCAACTTTAATTGAGAAATGTCCAACTTTTGTTGTCAACCTTGTCAAATGTCAACCCTTTGGAGTGATTTTGTGTTCTTTGTTATTTTCCCCCTTTAGTCTTGATCCAGTTTTTCATAGTGTTTTGGTAGAATCTTTTATTTTTCCTATCAGGTTTTGTTCCTCCCTTTTGGAGCGCTTTTATTTAGTAGTTTTCCCCCTGAGGGTTTAGTTTGTTTTCCCCCCTTATCTTAGATTAGGATTTTTAGTTTTTAGTGTAGATAGATTCAGTATTTATCCTCCTTTGGAGCGACTTGTCTTTGTTTGGTTTGGTGTTTCATAGCCCTTTTCTTTCACACTGTGAGGATTTACCCTGCTGCATTCTTTCAATAAAGAAACTTTTAAGTTCACCTGCCAGTCCAAACCTTTCCGTGTGTGTTGAACCATATTTGGGCACGTTTCTCTTCCTGCAGTCATTGTTTACTGTGACGCAGCATTTGTTGGGTAAATGTTGGAGTTTTATAGAAGAGGTCAGGCTGGTTCCAGCTGGATGAAGCAGCCGTGAACTTTGTATTTCTACAGTGTGTGTTGGTGGCTGACGGTGAGTCAGCAAATTAGTAACTGATCAGTAAACAAACCGATCTGTGTTTTTCTTCACGTCTGCAGCAAAACAGGAAATTCCCTTTTAACCCTGTGGAGTTTCCTGGAGCTCCAAATAATCCAGACTTGTTGCCTCCATCAGACTAGAAAACAAAGCAGCGTGGAGCCCTACTGTACATTTACCTCTAAAGTTCTGGCTGTAAACTCCATGAGGCCAGTTTCAGTTTGATGATGATATACCAAGTAAAACTGGAGACAAGCTCAAATAGATTTAGTATCAAATGATAGAACTGGATGGAACCCTCTTATATGGTAGATTTGACACCTTTGGTCACATTTGACACATTTACAATTCTTTATTGAGCATGATAGTGTTTTGAAAGTTAAAAAATGATTCAAAATCACATTTTATGTTGGACTAAAGGACTAAAAAAAACACAAAATGACCAAAAAAGACACTAAATGACTGAAAAGACACAAAATGACAAAAAAGACACTAAATGACTGAAAAGACACAAAATGACCAAAAAAGACACAAAATGACAAAAGAAGACACTAAATGACTAAAAAAAGATACAAAATGACTAAAAAAAGACACAAAATGACAAAAATTACATCAAGATGACTAAAAAAGACACACAAAAAAGACACAAAATGACAAAAAAGACACAAAAAACATCAAAATGACAAAAAAAAGACACAAAATGACTAAATAAAATACACAAAATTACCAGTGTTCCTCTAAACACACAAGAGCCAAATAAATTAGAGTACTAGAATAAAAAGTTGTTAATAAAAAGAGTTGATGACAGGATCACACACAATCACAAGATCACATTTATGTTGGTTTTTCTTTGTTTCTTTTTGGTTCTAAATGTTGATCCAGTAAGTCAGAATAAAAAATCAATTATTATTATCAGGTCATATAGGTGAGAAATATACCAACATGGTATTTAAACATGTTTTAAGGTGAATACAGGCAGGATGAAGGAGTCAGACTCCAGAGAGTTAAAGCTGCAGAGACAGTCAACAGTGGTCTGGCTCTGAAACCAACCAGTCTTACCCAACTCTGGACAAAGTTAGCTTCTATGTCAATAATGTGGAAAGCCAGAAGTTTCTGGCTCCGCCGCCAGCAGCTTATATAAAGGCGGATCGGCTGGACGAGGCTCAGTCAGAGATCCTCTCAGCTCGTATTCACTCTCAATCTGAATCTGTCGACTGGAGCATCATGAACCTGCAGATCAGCGGTCTTCTCCTGGTGGTGGCGCTGTTCCCCAGCAGCTCGGCTCTCACGCCTGACGAGTGCAAACCCTTACAGACGCCTCTGTCTCTGGACCACTTCTCTGAGGTAAGAACTCACAAAACACTATCTACAGCACAGACAGACAGACAGACAGACAGACAGACAGACAGACAGAGAGACAGACAGACAGACAGACAGACAGACAGACAGAGAGACAGAGAGACAGACAGACAAAAGGTATCAATGGACCGGCTCGGCCATGACAAGTGTGCTATAACTTTTCTCAGGGTTTTGACAAATGGTTTTTGAATTATTCAGCAAAAACACGCATAAAAAATCCCCCCAGTGTAACCCTATGGAGAGGCTAGAGTGGATGACATCATCAAAACAGACACAAAATGACCAAAAAAAGGCGGAGAATGACCAAAAAAAGGCAAAATGACCAAAAAATACACAAATTACCTAAAAAGACAGAAAATGACCAAAAAAAGATGCAAAATGACCTAAAAAGACACAAAATAACCAAAAAAGACACAAAATGAAAAAAAAAAACCCACTAAATGAACAAAAAAAGACACAACATGACCAAAAAAGACGCACAATGACCAAAAAATCTCTCAGATGTGCAGGAACCTAATTGCACTGCATCAAGTGCAGAGGGAGAGAAAAATGAAATTTGGAAACTGCACTTGAGGCCTCAGATACCACTCTATAGGAATAATTTATACATAGAAACATAATAAAATCATGGATAGATAGATAGATAGATAGATAGATAGATAGATAGATTTAGATTAGACATTTTGCCTCATACTTTATGAAGAAAAGACGTTTTTGTATCATTACATAGCTAACTACATAGCCAAGAAGTTAGCTAAGTCATTAGCTTAGCAAGTAACTTAGCCAAAAAGTTAGTTAAGTAGTTAGCTTAGCACGCTACTTATCTAAATACTTAGCCAAGAAGTTGGCTAAGTATTTAGCTTAGCAAGCTACTTAGCTAAATACTTAGCCAAGAAGTTAGCTAAGTAGTTAGCTTAGCAAGGTACTTAGCTAAATACTTAGCCAAGAAGTTAGCTAAGTATTTAGCTTAGCAAGCTACTTAGCTAAATACTTAGCCAAGAAGTTAGCTAAGTATTTAGCTTAGCAAGCTACTTAGCTAAATACTTCGCCAAGAAGTTAACTAAGTAGTTAGCTTAGCAAGCTACTTAGCTAAAAGAATGGATATGGGTCATTTTTGACCCTGGTTTGTGCAATAGAAGAGTAGTGACACAAAAAGGGATTTTATTAAAAAAAATAATAAAGGAAAACATAAAATGAGGATGTATGATGATCAAAAACAAACTATTTGAGGAAAACCTGGAATAATGAATGATGAAAATAATTTATTGCAAAATATAGAACATAAAAACTCTGTCAGGTCACTTTAGACCATGTTGTGCATCAAAGGGTTAAACACAGTTACAGTTTGTTCTATTTTCTCTGACTGAATACAAAAGTGTTATTCTACTTGTTACCAAACAATTTGGGAAATTTGGAGTTGTGAGGGTTAATATGTCTGAAGGATTGATGTCACTAACTGACTTGTTGTTGTCTGTTGGTAGACGTACAGCGGCAGGTGGAACTTCCTGGCTGCTTACGCCAGTCATGACGCATTTGGGGACATCCTGAAGGGGACCGAGAGCTCCTGGGTGAATATCAACCAGACGGCAAAAGCCAACGAGGCCGTCATGTTCCAGGAGAACAGGATGTGAGTTCAGAACCACTCGGTGTTAATCAGAGCGAGAAGTCCCAAACATCTCTGTCAGGAAACTAACCCGCCATTTTTCCTCTGTTGCTTTGTGCAGAAACGGGACGTGTGTTTTCTCATCCTCCCATCTAGTCATCGAGGGCAACACTGGATTATGTTCAGGTCAGTCCCGTGATCGAGTCTCCGTGTGTTAGTTCATCGTTCAAGTTCCCTCAGGAACTATGATGACCCTCTGACTTTCTTTTAGCGCCATCAGCAGGTCAACGTCTTCATTTGCCCGGTCTTCAGGTAGTAACTTATAACCTTTGTTTACTGTAGTGGGAAGAGTGGCCACCGCCAAAGTCTCAGGCCACGCCCTATCTAAGTCTCAGGCCACGCCTTCTCTAATGTCTCAGGCCATGCCCTCTCTAAAGTCTCACGCCATGCCCTCTCTAAAGTCTCAGGTCACGCCCTCTCTAAGGTCTCAGGCCACGCCCTCTCTAAGTCTCAGGCCACGCCCTCTCTAAAGTCTCAGGCCACGCCCTCTCTAAGTCTCAGGCCACGCCCTCTCTAAAGTCTCAGGCCACGCCCTCTCAAAGTCTCAGGCCATGCCCTCTCTAATGTCTCAGGCCATGCCCTCTCTAATGTCTCAGGCCACGCCCTCTCTAAAGTCTCAGGCCACGCCCTCTCTAATGTCTCAGGCCACGCCCTCTCTAAAGTCTCAGGCCACGCCCTCTCTAGAGTCTCAGGCCACGCTCTCTCAAAAGTCTCAGGCCACGCCCTCTCTAATGTCTCAGGCCACGCCCTCTCTAAAGTCTCAGGCCACGCCCTCTCAAAGTCTCAGGCCACGCCCTCTCTAGAGTCTCAGGCCACGCCCTCTCTAAAGTCTCAGGTCACGCCCTCTCAAAGTCTCAGGCCACGCCCTCTCTAAATTCTCAGGCCACGCTCTCTCTAAAGTCTCAGGCCACGCCCTCTCAAAGGCCACGCCCTCTCAAAGTCTCAGGCCACGCTCTCTCTAAAGTCTCAGGCCACGCCCTCTCTAAAGTCTCAGGCCACGCCCTCTCTAAAGTCTCAGGCCACGCCCTCTCTAAAGTCTCAGGCCACGCCCTCTCAAAGGCCACGCCCTCTCAAAGTCTCAGGCCACGCTCTCTCTAAAGTCTCAGGCCACGCCCTCTCTAAAGTCTCAGGCCACGCCCTCTCAAAGTCTCAGGCCATGCCCTCTCTAAAGTCTCAGGCCACGCCCTCTCAAAGTCTCAGGCCACGCCTTCTCTAGTGTCTCAGGCCACACCCTCTTTAAGTCTCAGGCCACGCCCTCTCTAAAGTCTCAGGCCACGCCCTCTCTAAAGTCTCAGACCACGCCCTCTCTAAAGTCTCAGGCCACGCCCTCTCAAAGTCTCAGGCCACGCCCTCTCTAATGTCTCAGGCCACGTACCTGCAGAACTGGTGCCAGACCTGAACTCAGTATTTGTGTTTTATTTGAATGTTTCTGTCCTGGTTTGTGTCCTCAGTGGCCAACGTCTCGTCCCAGTTCCAGCTGCTGCCGAGCTGCACCGACTGCCTGGTGATGAGCATCAACACCACGGCCAGGAACCTGGACACGCTGCTGCAGAAGATGCACTACAGCAGCAGTGGCGTCACAGCAGAGGAGTACCACATCCACTCCCTCTATCTGATGGGTAGGAGAGCTGATCACACACTTCATATCTCAAACATTCATTGAGTGACACTATACACTGTTCACCGGGCTCAGTCCTAGAGAGTTTTGGTCTCACAGACACTAAAAAGGTATCAAATGGACCGGCTCGGCCATGACAAGTGTGCTATGACTTTCCTAAGGGTTTTGTTTTTCAAATTATTCAGCAAAAACACACCAAAAAAAACCCCAGTGTTACCCTATGGAAAGGCTAGAGTGGATGACATCATCAACAAAGACACTAAATGACCAAAAACGGACACAAAATGACCAATAAAAAAAGACGCAAAATGACCAAAAAAAAGACACAACATGACCAAAAAGAACACAAAATTACCTAAAAAAGACACAAAAAGGACACAAAATTACCTAAAAAGACACAAAATTATCAAAGAGACAAAAAAATTACCAAAAAAGATGAAAAATGACCTAAAAAGACACAAAATGCCCCCCAAAACACAAAATGACCAAAAAAAGACACAAAATGACCAAAAAAAGGCAGAAAACGAACATAAAAAGAGAGAAAATGACCAAAAAAAGACACAAAAGGACCAAAAAAGACAGAAAATGACCAATTGTTGTTGTTTTCTTGTTTGCAGCCAGAGGGTCGAGTCTGCAGGACTCGGACCTGGAGAAGTTCAAGCAGCAGGCGAGCTGCTTCGGGTTCTCCGGAGAACCAGAATTCCACTACGACCCCAAGAATGGTGCTCCACCTGTTACACCTGGCTGACTGAACCATGACGTCTATATTGTGTGACGTCAGGCAGAAAGAACTGATTTCTCTCTCTCTTTCTGTCTGCAGAATTCTGTGCTGAAGGCGAGGGCATCAAGGTCGTCTTATGAAGTCAACAACAACAACTTTCCTGAATGTTTCAAACTGAAACTGAGAAAGTAAAGAGACAAAAAGTGACTCAAAACATCAAATGTGTGCTCTGTGTTTTTTCTGTTGGTGAGGTGAAGACAATGTTTATTTTCTATCTGTCAGCAAATTGAGCTGCAAATGTGATGAAGAACCTTGATAACACCTGCTGGTCTTTAGTGGTCTGATGGTGATCCAACACATGGAAGTACAACCTGTTAATGCACACAGTAACGTACCATCATGGTGCAAATATTTCATATATTAATATTTAAGAATGACTTCTTCATCACATCCAGACTAGAAAACAAAGCAGCATGGAGCAAAAACAAAACGACCAAAAAAGTCACAAAAATACCAAAAAGAGACGCAAAATGACCAAAAATGACACAAAATGACCGAAAAACAGACCCAAAATGATCAAAAAAGACAAAAAAATTACCAAAAAAGACGCAAAATGACCTAAAAGACAGAAGATGACAAAAAAAAAACACAAAATGACCTAAAAGACAGAACATGACCAAAAAAAAGATACAAAATGACCAAAAAAAGATACAAAATGACCAAAAAAAGATACAAACAAAGATACAAAATGACTAAAAACTACACAAAACAACCAAAAAGGTTGGGAATCACTTGTCTACGCATAACTTTATCCAGAGCAGACACTTATCTGGGTTGAGATGTGGCTGTGGGGAGAAAATACACCCCATCGCCCCAAACCTCTCAGGATACCTGGTGTCAACGGTTGACCATTTTAAACTTAAACCAACTCTAAACCATCTGACCCAGCAGACTACAGACCTGTCGCCCTCACATCTCATGTGATGAAGGTCCTGGAGAGACTGGTCTTGGCCCAGCTGAGGCCACAGGTGAGGACATTTCTGGACCCCTTGCAGTTTGCCTACCAGCCCCATTTAGGAGTCGACAATGCTGTCATCTACCTGCTGCAACGAGCCCATTTGCATCTGGATGGTGGAGGAAGCACTGTGAGGATCACATTCTTTGATTTCTCCAGTGCTTTCAACACCATTCAACCTCTGCTGTTGGGTGGGAAGCTGCGGGGGATGGGTGTCGACGACTCTAGGATCTCCTGGATTACTGACTACCTGACAGGCAGGCCACAGTTTGTCCGTCTGGGCAGTGTCCTGTCTGATGTGGTGGTCAGTGATACAGGAGCTCCGCAGGGAACTGTTCTTTCTCCCTTCCTCTTCACCTTATACACCACTGACTTTCAGTACAACTCTGAGTCATGTCACCTGCAGAAGTTTTCTGACGACTCAGCTGTTGTCGGGTGTATAAGAGAGGGAGAGGAGGGTGAGTACAGGACACTGGTGGACAGATTTGTAGAGTGGTCCGAACAGAATCACGTCCTGGTGGTGGACTTCAGGAGGAAGAAGATGCTTTCACAGCCGCTTCATATCAGGGGGGAGGTGGTGGAGGAGGTGGAGGACTATAAATACCTCGGAGTGGTGATCGGCAACAGACTGGACTGGAAATCTAACACAGAGACTGTGTACAAGAAGGGGCTGAGCAGACTCTATTTCCTGAGGAAGCTGAGATCCTTCAATGTGTGCAGCAAGATGTTGGAGATCTTTTACCAGTCTGTTGTTGCCAGCGCCATTTTCTTTGCTGCTGTGTGTTGGGGCAGCAGCATCAGAGCCAGCGACACCAACAGACTTGATAAGATTATCAAGAAGGCTGGCTCTGTACTCGGTCTCAGGCTGGAGACTTTTGAGACTGTGGTGGAGAGGAGAACACTGAACAAACTGCTGTCCATCATGGACAATGATCAGCACCCTCTCCATCATGGACAATGATCAGCACCCTCTCCATCATGGACAATGACCAGCACCCTCTCCATCATGGACAATGATCAGCACCCTCTCCATCATGGACAATGATCAGCACCCTCTCCATCATGGACAATGATCAGCACCCTCTCCATCATGGACAATGACCAGCACCCTCTCCATCATGGACAATGATCAGCACCCTCTCCATCATGGACAATGATCAGCACCCTCTCCATCATGGACAATGATCAGCACCCTCTCCATCATGGACAATGACCAGCACCCTCTCCATCATGGACAATGATCAGCACCCTCTCCATCATGGACAATGATCAGCACCCTCTCCATCATGGACAATGATCAGCACCCTCTCCATCATGGACAATGATCAGCAGCCTCTCCATCATGGACAATGATCAGCAGCCTCTCCATCATGGACAATGATCAGCACCCTCTCCATCATGGACAATGATCAGCACCCTCTCCATCATGGACAATGATCAGCACCCTCTCCATCATGGACAATGATCAGCACCCTCTCCATCATGGACAATGATCAGCACCCTCTCCATCATGGACAATGATCAGCACCCTCTCCATCATGGACAATGATCAGCACCCTCTCCATCACACAGTAGAAAGACAGCGGAGCACCTTCTCTCACAGGCTGCTCCAGCTCCGCTGTCATAGGGACAGATATAAAAAATCTTTCCTGCCACATGCCATCACACTGTACAATAACAAATAATAACCTGGTTCATTACATACTGTCTATGCACTTTATGTGTTTTTTATGCACACTGTTCATTGCACCTTATTTCTTTCATAGCACCAACATTTTTATACTGTATATTCATATTTATTCTGCACTGGAATTCTATTCTACTCCTTCTTTAGACACTTTATATTTTATTGTATTTTTATTGTATTTTTATATTTTATTGCTTGAAGTATGCCTAGGTTGTTCTTTTTACTTAATTGTGTTGTTATTGTCTCTGTGTGTAATGCTGCTGCTACACTGTAATTTCCCAGCTTGGGATAAATAAAGTCTATCTATCTATCTATCTATCTATCTATCTATCTATCTATCTATCTATCTATCTATCTCAAAATGAGAGATATAATACTGAGTATGTTTATATGCAGTAGCTAGAGGGCCATCCTTTGCAATAGCTATGGAGAGATGGGATTAGATTTGCATAAAACAGTGGAAAGCTCATCAGCTATTGACTTGTCAACTGGCAGTTTATGACTCTGAAATACATCCAAAACAGTTGCTTTTGTGACAGGTAAAGCTACTGTACTTAATATGAAATGGAGCTCAGAAAGGACCTCATCAACAGCTGCCTTTGGAATATGAATAATATTTTCCAACTTTAACAGAATACCAGCAATTTTTTCTTCAATTACATTTGGCAGATGTAATTCTGCAGCCTCACCAGAACTTACAGTTTCAAATTCAGGATTTATGTCCTCAGACCCTGTTGGCACATCTACTGAATTGTCTGACTGACCTAACTGAGTGCTTGTATTGACGACATTAGCTTTAAAGTCTTTTAGTGAATGCTGGTTGTGTTTCCTGTTTTTGTGCGTGTTGAATGTACTATAAATGTTTGTAATGTGCATTCTTGAAACACACATGGAACTGTCTCAAAATGCCTGAGATGCCCGTTTAGGTGTTGAAAAAAGTCTCTCTCTGTCGATAGTCCTCTACATGAGCACACATCACATTTGAATGAGCATCCTTGTACTGCCTTTAAAGATTGTTGACTAGCATGAGTTTTATAAGTGTGATTTATTAGTTTATTCCAAGTATTAAATGTACATGGGCAATCAGTGTATGGACATGGATATCTATAATTACCCCGGAGATGCCCATGAGCCTGCCTAAAATGCTGCAACAATAAGTACCTGGTAGATAGCTCCAAACTGCACTCCTTACACGTCCACATACATAATCCTGTAATTAAAAAACAAGACCATTAGCCATAACACATTGAACAAATGACAATAATAAAAATACGGTGGCATCATCAGTGACCAAGTAGCTTATTACTTACTATCACTAAGAGGTTGCCGAAAGTAGCTTGGTAACGCCGCAGGCCGCAAAACATGAGATAACTGCAATAAATGAGATAAACATATTAGAGGTATGAATACATATGAGCAAATACTTGGAAAATGTCAAAGTAAAATTTATTTATATAACACATTTCATACACAGAGGCAATTCAAAGTGCTTTTTTTTTCCAAAAAAGCAGCCACTCTCAAACTTAATAATGTCACAGCCCAATTTGAATTCTGAAAATCATGTGCGATCCCCACAAGTCTGATCAATACAAGAGCCAAATCATCCCTATAAAGATTGTTCAAGTGTCAGTGTCCCATTTCACCAAATATGGTGTAACGCCTGTTAATCTAGTTCAGAAAAAAATAAAGTAACTCGCAATTTCAATATCACAGCTGTATTATTCATGGTCATAGCTTTAAAAAAAATTGCACTTAAGCACACGTACACATAAAAACAATAACATTATGAAGAACAATCTTTTTCAAAGAACCAATGAAGTTGATCACATCATGAAAGCATGTCAAACTAATTTTATTTTGGCTTTTTAAATAAATCATAGCCTGAATAATTTGCATTAGGAGTTTAATGAACAATAATCAGCTTAGTTTGATATTTGTGTTCGAGATAAAAAAAATAATTACATTGACAATATCATGAAAGTGGCTAATACTTTAGGTTTAATATGTTTTTGCATTTAAATTACACTTGTATTCTTATTTAAAACATAATTTGGGCGTATCAACAATATACAGTACAGTGAATATTACCATAATATAATTATAATAATTAATATTATTAGTGTATTCATGTGGAAAATTACATTACATGTAAATCTTGAGATATATTAATGAAGCCAACTTTGCCATCATTGAGACTGACCTAACTTCATATCCTGAGCAGAGTCAACAAAGCACTATTCTGTTCTCTGTGATAGGGATGACGTCACTGCTCTACTCCGCACATACATTTGCACGTGTTTGTGTCGTTATCTCTGATAAGTTTATTAACGCTGGTCATGCGCCGATTGCAACGAAATGGCCATCTACTACGAAATGTCCCCCGTGGACCTCTAGTCACCGGCAACTACTGGCCTGGCACGCGTACTACAGCGATTGAAAGCTAACACCGCATGTTACACGTATAAGTGCAATACATTATCAGCAAAGGTGTAATGTTATCCCAGCAATATACAAACATAAAGGCATGTTAACAAATAATAAACTTGCTGCACAGTAAAGAAACATCTAAATTCTCACCTTAATGCTCACATAACGGAAAGTAAAACGTACTAATCCTGCAGACTCAACTGATAGTCGGTCACTATTTTGAACCAGGCGCGGGCACTGTGCATGTCCGTACATATCCATGGTCATGCCCCCCGCAACGTTTACGCCCGGGAACACACAAATTGGCTTTTGAACTTTAAGTCCATAAGAGACCCTTAAAGAACTAGCTAAATCTAGTAAAAAGATAAACTGTCAAATACTATGTGCTTGTGTCAATGCTGGAAAGAGCATTTAGTATGTAGGCCAATTAGTAGCCTAGCTAAAAGCTGAAATAAAGCCGCATATATCCACAGTCCGTCAACTCCGACCTAAAAAAGTAGTGAAATTCGCCTATCTTCTTTACATTATAACGACAACTGCACACATGTCACTTTATAATACAACATACACATTATCTCACTGTAAAGTACTACTGAAAAAAATGAAAACTTACCCAAAATTGAAGCTACACACTGCCATCTCAAGAGGGGGAAAATGGTGCGCGCCGGTTTGCATGGACCGTTAGACTGAGAGGGCGTGGTCACGGTGGTCACCTGCGCATGCTCCGCTAATGAAACTCATTCTTTTTGGGTTGAAGGGTAGGACAGGGGAGTAAATTAATACATTTTAGTGATTTGACATTTGACACATTTACAATTCTTTATTGAGCATGATAGTGTTTTGAAAGTTAAAAAATGATTCAAAATCACATTTTATGTTGGACTAAAGGACTAAAAAAGACACAAAATGACAAAAAAGACACTAAATGACTGAAAAGACACAAAATGACCAAAAAAGACACAAAAAGACAAAAATTACATCAAAATGACTAAAAAAGACACAAAAGACACAAAATGACAAAAAATACATCAAAATGACTAAAAAATGATTAAAAAAAGACACACAATGTGAAAAAAGACACAAAAAAGACACAAGAAAGACACAAAATGACAAAAAAGACACAAAATGACTAAAAATGACGAAAAAAGACACAAAATGACAAAAAAAAGACACAAAAAACATCAAAATTACCAAAAAAAGACACAAAATGACTAAATAAAAGACACAAAATTACCCAAATTGTTCGTCTAAACACACCAGAGCCAAATCAAATGGAGTCCCACTAGAATAAAAACCAGAGTTGATGACAGGATCACACACAATCACAAGATCACATTTATGTTGGTTTTTCTTTGTTTCTTTTTGGTTCTAAATGTTGATCCAGTAAGTCAGAATAAAAAATCAATTATTATTATCAGGTCATATAGGTGAGAAATATACCAACATGGTATTTAAACATGTTTTAAGGTGAATACAGGCAGGATGGAAGGAGTCAGACTCCAGAGAGTTAAAGCTGCAGGGACAGTCAACAGTGGTCTGGCTCTGAAACCAACCAGTCTTACCCAACTCTGGACAAAGTTAGCTTCTATGTCAATAATGTGGAAAGCCAGAAGTTTCTGGCTCCGCCGCCAGCAGCTTGTATAAAGGCGGATCGGCTGGACGAGGCTCAGTCAGAGATCGTCTCAGCTCGTATTCACTCTCAATCTGAATCTGTCGACTGGAGCATCATGAACCTGCAGATCAGCGGTCTTCTCCTGGTGGTGGCGCTGTTCCCCAGCAGCTCGGCTCTCACGCCTGACGAGTGCAAACCCTTACAGACGCCTCTGTCTCTGGACCACTTCTCTGAGGTAAGAACTCACAAAACACTATCTACAGCACAGACAGACAGACAGACAGACAGACAGAGAGACAGAGAGACAGACAGACAGACAGACAGAGAGACAGACAGACAAAAGGTATCAATGGACCGGCTCGGCCATGACAAGTGTGCTATGACTTTTCTCAGGGTTTTGGCAAATGGTTTTTGAATTATTCAGCAAAAACACGCATAAAAAATCCCCCCAGTGTAACAATATGGAGAGGCTAGAGTGGATGACATCATCAAAACAGACACAAAATGACCAAAAAAAGACAAAATGACCAAAAAATACACAAATGACCTAAAAAGATAGAAAATGACCAAAAAAAGACTTACTTACTTACTTACAAAATGACCTAAAAAGACACAAAATAACAAAATGAAAAAAAAAACCCACTAAATGAACAAAAAAAGACACAACATGACCAAAAAAGACGCACAATGACCAGAAAATCTCTCAGATGTGCAGGAACCTAATTGCACTGCATCAAGTGCAGAGGGAGAGAAAAATGAAATTTGGAAACTGCACTTGAGGCCTCCGATACCACTCTATAGGAATAATTTATACATAGAAACATAGTAAAATCATGGATGGATGGATGGATGGATAGATAATAATAATAATAATAATAATATATTTTATTTGGAGGCGCCTTTCTTGGCACTCAAGGACACCGTACAAAAAAGATAGAAAAGATTCAGCAATAAAATACAATAAAATACACAGAATTAATAACAATACAATACAAAAGATAGATTGGACAGGGTAATTGTGATCAGAGGGAATAAGCAGTTTTAAACAGGTGTGTTTTGAGTTGTGATTTGAAATGGGGGAGTGAGTCAATGTTCCTGAGTTGGGGTGGTAGTGAGTTCCAGAGGCTGAATGCTCTGCTCCCCATGGTGGTGAGACGGGCGGAGGGGACAGACAGGTGTATTGAGGAAGAGGATCTGAGGGAGCGGGAGGGAGTGGGAACATGGAGGAGGTCGGACAGATATGGGGGGGCGAGGTTGTGGATAGCCTTGAAAGTTACCAGGAGGACTTTGTATTGAATCCAGAACTGAACCGGGAGCCAGTGGAGCTGTTGGAGGACAGGGGTGATGTGGTGGATAGAGGCGGTTCTGGTGATGATGCGGGCAGCTGAATTCTGGACCAGTTGGAGTTTATGGAGTGATTTGTGAGGGAGGCCAAACAGGAGAGAGTTGCAGTAATCCAGACGGGAAGTGACGAGGCTGTGGACGAGGATGGCAGCAGTGTGGGGGGTAAGGGAGGGGCGGAGGAGATTGATGTTTCGTAGATGGAAGTAGGCAGACCGGGTAATGTTGTTGATATGGGATTGAAAGGATAATGTACTGTCCAGGATGACACCCAGACTCTTAACCTGGGGGGATGGTGAAACAGAGGAGTTGTCGATGTTGAGGGAAAAGCTGTCGGTTTTGGATAGAGTGGATTTTGTGCCAATGAGGAGAATCTCTGTTTTATTACTGTTTAGTTTAAGGAAGTTTGAGGTGAACCAGGTTCTTATTTCAGAGATGCAATCGGTGAGGGAGGTGGGCGGGAGAGAGGACGAGGGTTTGGTGGTGAGGTAGAGCTGGGTGTCATCGGCATAGCAATGGAAGTGAATGTTAAATTTGCGGAAGATATTGCCGAGGGGAAGGAGGTAGATGATGAAGAGGAGGGGCCCCAGGACAGAGCCCTGGGGCACACCTGAGGTGACGGAGGAAGGGATGGATTTGAGCGACTTGAGTTGAATGAACTGAGTGCGGCCAGAGAAGTATGAAGTGAACCAGTCCAGGGAGGTGTGGGTGATGCCAATGGAAGAAAGCCTGCTGAGGAGGGTGGTGTGACAGATGGTATCAAAGGCTGCACTCAGGTCGAGGAGGATGAGGATGGTGAGGAGTCCGGAATCAGATGCCATAAGGAGGTCATTGGTGATTTTGATGAGTGCTGTTTCGGTGCTATGGAGTGGACGGAAACCAGACTGGAACTGTTCATAGAGATTATTGTGGGATAGGTGAGAGTGGAGCTGGGAGGCAACAGTTTTTTCTAGGATTTTGGAGATGAAGGGTAGATTGGAGATAGGGCGGAGGTTGTTGAAGTTGGATGGGTCAGCGCCAGGTTTTTTCAGGATTGGGGTAATGGCAGCAGTTTTGAAGGGTGTAGGGACGGTTCCAGTGGTGAGAGAGGAGTGGATGATGGCAGAAATGAGGGGGACCAGAGAAGGGAGGCAGGCTTTGACAAGTTGTGTGGGCAGGGGGTCCAGTTGACAGGTGGATGGCTTGGATGTCCGGATGAGTTCTGAGATTTCTGAGAGAGTGGGGAGCTGGAAGGAGGAGAGTGGGTGGGTGGGTGGGGGAAGGTCAGCTGAGGTGCTGAGGTGAGGCAGTGATGCGAGGTTCTGGTGGATGTTCTTGATTTTTTCTGTGAAAAAGGACATAATGGTATTGCAGGAGGAGGTTGTGTATAAGTGAGGGGGGAGAGAGTCCTGGGGTTTGGTGATATTGTTAAGGAGGGAGAACAGTGACTTGGAGTTTCCTTCATTTGCAGTGATTAAACTGGAGTAGTAGTGGGTTTTTGTGCTGGCAATTGAGTCCTTATAGCGTAATGTGTGGTTATTGTACATGTCTTTGTGTATGGTGAGACCAGTTTTCCGGTGGAGTCTTTCAAGTTGCCGACCTTTAGTTTTCATGAGGCGAAGATCGGGGGTGAACCAGGGGGCGGAGACGGTGAAGGAGACAGACCTGTTTTTTAACGGAGCAAGAGAATCAAGAATATTATGGAGTCCATTGTTGTAGTGATAAACCAGATCATCAGGGGTGGATAGATTATGGATGTCAAGGAGGCCGGAGGAGTGAATAATTGAAGTGAGAGTGGCGGGGTTAATATTCTTTATGTTCCGGTAAGAAATGAGGCGTGGTGTTTTGGAGATGGAGAGAGTGAGTTTCACTGTAAATGAGAGGAGAAAGTGGTCAGTAATGGGGAGATCATCAGCGGTTATGTCCAGAGGGGTGATACCAGAGCAGCGGAGTGTGTGGGAATGGTGGTGTGTTGTTGTAATCCAAAACTCTCTAGGCAGGATGTGAAGTCTATGGTAAGTGGCAGATTGGTATTGTCCATGTGGATATTGAAATCCCCCAGCAGTATAATGTTTGGTGAGTGAGAGGATAGATGGGTGAGGAAAGCAGCAAAGTCAGTTAAAAAGTAACTATTGGGTTTTGGTGGGCGGTAGACAGTGGCAATGATGGTTGGAGTGGGACCAGACAGTTTACAGACAGACGACTCAAACATGGTGGAGACGGGCACAGACACCGGCGAGACTTTCCAGGTCTCGCGGTAAAATATCGCGAGACCTCCTCCCCGACCAGAGACACGGGGTTGACAGGTGTAAACAAACCCACGAGGAGTGGATTCGTTGAGCTGGGAGTAGTCCTGGGGCTGTCGCCACGTCTCAGTTAAACATAGAAAGTCAAGCTTACGGTCTGCGATGATATCCTGGATGAGATGTCCCTTGCCTGTCAGTGAGCGGATGTTGAGCAGAGCGAAGTTGAGTGGAGAGCTGTCGCAGCTGGTGGTGGTGTTAGCCGACCGGGCTAGGCGGGCTAACACGCTGTGGTCGACAGCCCGGCTGGTGGAGTGTGGAGGGCGATGAGTCCGGCGTCGGGAACTGGACCAGATGGATTTTATTGCTGTTGAGGTGTTGTGGTGAAAGTTCCGGCGGGACCCTCGGTGGATGTATCTCCGGCGGGGCTGGAAGATGATGTCCGGGTGGAGGTGAAGAGCCTCTGGCGTTGGTCCAGGCAGGTGATGGCGCAGCCGGAGCAGGTCAGTGGCCAAGTACTGGATTAGACCCGCCACTGGCAGGTGGACGGGCAGTACAAAGAGCCAGACACAGACAAACAGGATGAATGTCCTACCGGCCCACATTGTGGACGAGACTCAGGCAGCGCTGACGGCCAGAAAACGCCAGGTGAGGATCACACCGGGATAAGACAGGTGAGCGAAAAGTGACAGCTCACGTAAACGACAGCGCCAGCAATTCTTAAAAGTATTCCAGAATGATGGCAATTTCACTGTCCGATTAGATCATAGTAACATAAAATAAAATCAGCCTGGAGCGTTAAAAGTTGAAAAGTTACCGGCGAGCAGCGGCAGCTAGTTGCGCCAGCCTTCACTCGTCGGCCATTTTATCAATAAGATATCTATCTATCTATCAAGATAGATAGATAGATAGATAGATAGATAGATTTAGATTAGACATTTTGCCTCATACTTTATGAAGAAAAGACGTTTTTGTATCATTACATAGCTAACTGCTTGGCTAAGTAGCTTGCTAAGCTAACTACATAGCCAAGAAGTTAGCTAAGTCATTAGCTTAACAAGTAACTTAGCCAAGAAGTTAGTTAAGTAGTTAGCTTAGCATGCTACTTATCTAAATACTTAGCCAAGAAGTTAGCTAAGTATTTAGCTTAGCAAGCTACTTAGCTAAATACTTAGCCAAGAAGTTAGCTAAGTATTTAGCTTAGCAAGCTACTTAGCTAAATACTTCGCCAAGAAGTTTACTAAGTAGTTAGCTTAGCAAGCTACTTAGCTAAAAAATGGATATGGGTAATTTTTGACCCATGTTGTGCATTAGAAGAGTAGTGACACAAAAAGGGATTTTATTAAAAAAAAATAATAAAGGAAAACTTAAAATTAGGATGTATGATGATCAAAAACAAACTAATTGAGGAAAACCCGGAATACTGAATGATGAAAATAATTTATTGCAAAATATAGAACATAAAAACTCTGTCAGGTCACTTTAGACCATGTTGTGCATCAAAGGGTTAAACACAGTTACAGTTTGTCCTATTTTCTCTGACTGAATACAAAAGTGTTATTCTACTTGTTACCAAACAATTTGGGAAATTTGGAGTTGTGAGGGTTAATATGTCTGAAGGATTGATGTCACTAACTGACTTGTTGTTGTCTGTTGGTAGACGTGGGGTGGCAGGTGGAACTCCCTGGCTGCTTACGCCAGTCATGACGCATTTGGGGACGCCCTGAAGGGGACCGAGAGCTCCTGGGTGAATATCAACCAGACGGCAAAAGCCAACGAGGCCGACTTGATCCAGGAGAACAGGATGTGAGTTCAGAACCACTCGGTGTTAATCAGAGCGAGAAGTCCCAAACATCTCTGTCAGGAAACTAACCCGCCATCTTTCCTCTGTTGCTTTGTGCAGAAACGGGACGTGTGTTTTCTCATCCTCCCGTCTAGTCATCGAGGGCAACACTGGATTATGTTCAGGTCAGTCCCGTGATCGAGTCTCCGTGTGTTAGTTCATCGTTCAAGTTCCCTCAGGAACTATGATGACCCTCTGACTTTCTTATAGTGCCATCAGCAGGTCAACGTCTTCATTTGCCCGGTCTTCAGGTAGTAACTTATAACCTTTGTTTCCTGTAGTGGGAAGAGTGGCCACCGCCAAAGTCTCAGGCCACGCCCTCTCTAAAGTCTCAGGACACGCCCTCTCTAAAGTCTCAGGCCACGACCTCTCAAAGTCTCAGGCCACGCTCTCTCTAAAGTCTCAGGCCACGCCCTCTCAAAAGTCTCAGGCCACGCCCTCTCTAGAGTCTCAGGCCACGCCCTCTCTAAAGTCTCAGGCCACGCTCTCTCTAGAGTCTCAGGCCACGCCCTCTCTAGAGTCTCAGGCCACGCTCTCTCTAAAGTCTCAGGCCACGCCCTCTCAAAGTCTCAGGCCACGCCCTCTCTAAAGTCTCAGGCCACGCCCTCTCAAAGTCTCAGGCCACGCCCTCTCTAGAGTCTCAGGCCACGCCCTCTCTTGAGTCTCAGGCCACGCTCTCTCTAAAGTCTCAGGCCACGCCCTCTCTAAAGTCTCAGGCCACGCCCTCTCTAGAGTCTCAGGCCACGCCCTCTCAAAGTCTCAGGCCACGCTCTCTCTAAAGTCTCAGGCCACGCCCTCTCTAATGTCTCAGGCCACGCCCTCTCAAAGTCTCAGGCCACGCCCTCTCAAAGTCTCAGGCCACGCTCGCTCTAAAGTCTCAGGCCACGCACTCTCTAAAGTCTCAGGCCACGCCCTCTCAAAGTCTCAGGCCACGCTCTCTCTAAAGTCTCATGCCACGCCCTCTCTAATGTCTCAGGCCACGCCCTCTCAAAGTCTCAGGCCACGCCCTCTCAAAGTCTCAGGCCACGCCCTCTCTAAGTCTCAGGCCACGCCCTCTCTAAAGTCTCAGGCCACGCCCTCTCTAATGTCTCAGGCCACGTACCTGCAGAACTGGTGCCAGACCTGAACTCAGATATTGTATAAACACGGTGAACAGTTTCTGCATCAGATGGACAGTATTTGTGTTTTATTTGAATGTTTCCGTCCTGGTTTGTGTCCTCAGTGGCCAACGTCTCGTCCCAGTTCCAGCTGCTGCCGAGCTGCACCGACTGCCTGGTGATGAGCATCAACACCACGGGCAGGAACCTGGACACGCTGCTGCAGAAGATGCACTACAGCAGCAGCGGCGTCACAGCAGAGGAGTACCACATCCACTCCCTCTATCTGATGGGTAGGAGAGCTGATCACACACTTCATATCTCAAACATTCATTGAGTGACACTATACACTGTTCACCGGGCTCAGTCCTAGAGAGTTTTGGTCTCACAGACACTAAAAAGGTATCAAATGGACCGGCTCGGCCATGACAAGTGTGCTATGACTTTCCTAAGGGTTTTGTTTTTAGATAGATAGATAGATAGATAGATAGATAGATAGATAGATAGATAGATATACTTTATTTATCCCAAGCTGGGAAATTACAGTGTAGCAGCAGCATTACACACAGAGACAATAACAACACAATTAAGTAAAAAGAACAACCTAGGCATACTTCAAGCAATAAAATATAAAAATACAATAAAAATACAATAAAATATAAAGTGTCTGAAGAAGGAGTAGAATAGAATTCCAGTGCAGAATAAATATGAATATACAGTATAAAAATGTTGGTGCTATGAAAGAAATAAGGTGCAATGAACAGTGTCCATAAAAACACATAAAGTGCATAGACAGTATGTAATGAACCAGGTTATTATTTGTTATTGTACAGTGTGATGGCATGTGGCAGGAAAGATTTTTTATATCTGTCCCTATGACAGCGGAGCTGGAGCAGCCTGTGAGAGAAGGTGCTCCGCTGTCTTTCTACTGTGTGATGGACAGGGTGCTGATCATTGTCCATGATGGAGAGGGTGCTGGTCATTGTCCATGATGGAGAGGGTGCTGATCATTGTCCATGATGGAGAGGGTGCTGATCATTGTCCATGATGGAGAGGGTGCTGATCATTGTCCATGATGGAGAGGGTGCTGATCATTGTCCATGATGGAGAGGGTGCTGATCATTGTCCATGATGGAGAGGGTGCTGATCATTGTCCATGATGGAGAGGCTGCTGATCATTGTCCATGATGGAGAGGGTGCTGATCATTGTCCATGATGGAGAGGGTGCTGGTCATTGTCCATGATGGAGAGGGTGCTGATCATTGTCCATGATGGAGAGGGTGCTGATCATTGTCCATGATGGACAGCAGTTTGTTCAGTGTTCTCCTCTCCACCACAGTCCCAAAAGTCTCCAGCCTGAGACCAAGTACAGAGCCAGCCTTCTTGATAATCTTATCAAGTCTGTTGGTGTCGCTGGCTCTGATGCTGCTGCCCCAACACACAGCAGCAAAGAAAATGACGCTGGCAACAACAGACTGGTAGAAGATCTCCAACATCTTGCTGCACACATTGAAGGATCTCAGCTTCCTCAGGAAATAGAGTCTGCTCAGCCCCTTCTTGTACACAGCCTCTGTGTTAGATTTCCAGTCCAGTCTGTTGCCGATCACCACTCCAATGTATTTGTAGTCCTCCACCTCCTCCACCACCTCCCCCCTGATATGAAGTGGCTGTGGAAGCATCTTCTTCCTCCTGAAGTCAATCACCATCTCTCTGGTCTTGTTGATGTTCAGCTTCAGGTGATTCTGTTCGGACCACTCTACAAATCTGTCCACCAGTGTCCTGTACTCACCCTCCTCTCCCTCTCTTATACACCCGACAACAGCTGAGTCGTCAGAAAACTTCTGCAGGTGGCATGACTCAGAGTTGTACTGAAAGTCAGTAGTGTATAAGGTGAAGAGGAAGGGAGAGAGAACAGTTCCCTGCGGAGCTCCTGTATCATTGACCACCACATCAGACAGGACACTGCCCAGACGGACAAACTGTGGCCTGCCTGTCAGGTAGTCAGTAATCCAGGAGATCCTAGAGTCGTCGACACCCATCCCCCGCAGCTTCTCACCCAACAGCAGAGGTTGAATGGTGTTGAGAGCACTGGAGAAATCAAAGAATGTGATCCTCACAGTGCTTCCTCCACCATCCAGATGCAAATGGGCTCGTTGCAGCAGGTAGATGACAGCATCGTCGACTCCTAAATGGGGCTGGTAGGCAAATTGCAAGGGGTCCAGAAACGTCCTCACCTGTGGCCTCAGCTGGGCCAAGACCAGTCTCTCCAGGACCTTCATCACATGAGATGTGAGGGCGACAGGTCTGTAGTCTGCTGGGTCAGATGGTCTTGACTTCTTGGGGACTGGGACCAAGCAGGAGGTCTTCCACAGCAGCGGGACTTTCTCCTGACTCAGACTCAGGTTGTACAGGTGTCGTAGTACAGGAGACAGCTGGCTGGCGCAGGTCTTCAGGATCCTGGGTGCGATACCATCAGGACCTGCAGCTTTACGCTGATGGAGTCTTTCCAGCTGCCTCTTCACCTGGCCTGTAGTCACCGCTGAGGGGGGGTTGGTGCAGATGTCATCAGTGTAGGAGAAGGAGGAGGTGGGGGAGGAGGAGGAGGGGCAGATGGAGAGGTGCTGCACTGGAGAATGCTGGGGGGAGGGGGGAGCCATTCGGGACAGTGTGGATGTGTGGGGGGCAGGGGGAGTAGAAGGGGTGGCAGGCGGTGAGCTAAACCTGTTAAAAAAGCTGTTAAAGTGGTTTGCTCTGTCCAGGCTCCCTGACAACTGCCTGTCCTTCCCCTTCATCCCTGTGATGTGTTTCATTCCGGTCCACACATCCCTCACACTGTTCTGATGGAGTTTGGCCTCCAGCTTCCTCCTGTAGGTGTCCTTACATGTCCTCAGCATCTCCCTGAGTTCATGCTGCACTCTCCTCTGCTCCTCTCGGTCTCCAGACATGAAAGCCCTCTTCTTCTTGTTCAGAAGTGCCTTCAGGTCACTGGTAATCCAGGGCTTGTTGTTGGAGAAGCAGCGTACGGTCCGGGCTGGCATGGTGGTGTCCTCACAGAATTTAATGTACTCTGTGATGCAGTCAGTCATGTTATCAATGTCCTCCCCATAAGGCTCACAGAGTACATCCCAGTCTGTCGACCCAAAGCAGTCCTGCAGTGCCTCAGAGGCCTCATGTGTCCACCTCCTCACCGTCCTGGTGTTCACAGGCTGCCTTTTCACAAGAGGAACATACTTTGGGGTCAACATGACCAAGTTGTGGTCCGACCTGTCGAGGGGGGGGGGCCTGTTGCCTCATATGCATCCATGGTGTTAGCATACAGGAGATCCAGCGTCTTATTGTCTCTGGTGGGGCAGTCAACATATTGCTGGAAGTTATTTAATGTTTTGCCCAGAGAGGCATGATTAAAATCTCCTGTAATAACCATGAATGCATCCGGGTGTTCAGTCTGTAGTTTAGCAGTGACAGTGCTGATGACTTCACAGGCCACTGCTGCATTAGCTGATGGGGGTATGTAAACAGCAATAAACATGGTGGACGTGAACTCCCTCGGCAAATAATACGGTCGCATTCCCACCGCCAGCAGTTCAATGTCCGCGGTACAGAGCCGTTCCTTCACGCTGACGTGCCCGGGGTTACACCACCTCTCACTCACATAAAGTGGAAGCCCGCCACCTTTCTTCTTCCCACTTTTGGAACAGTCTCTGTCACCTCGAACCAAACTGTAGCCAGGAACATCAAAGCTGCTATCCGGGATATGTGAGTGCAGCCAAGTTTCACTGAAGCAAAAAACGCTACACTCACGGTATTCCCTCTGGGTCTTCACCAGCGCTGAGAGCTCGTCCGTCTTATTTACCAAAGGCCTCACGTTTCCCATAATAATCGCCGGGACTGCTGGTTTATGTTTCCTCCTTCTCTCCCTCCGCAAGGCTCCAGACCTGCAACCCCGGCGTCTCCTCCGCAACTCCTGTGGGACCACAAGTCTGTCTCCGGGCAGCAGTAGAGGCTCACACAGTGCAATCAGCTGTTCGCGCGTGTAAACAATGCCCTCATAACTACCGGCGAGGTTCTCTGTTACAAAGAGTAGAAAAAGTAACAGAAGAATGCGGAGAATGGTAGAAAAACTTAGTCCAGCCATTGTCACAACGTCTGTGAACAAGATGTAATAGATAAAAAACACACCAAAAGGAATAAAAACCAACAATTAAACAAAATGTACAATACACAACGGGAGCTGCGGCTACAGGCTGCCACCTGGAGCGGCGCCAGAGACAAATTTTCAAATTATTCAGCAAAAACACACCAAAAAACCCCCCAGTGTTACCCTATGGAGAGGCTAGAGTGGATGACATCATCAACAAAGATACTAAATGACCAAAAACGGACACAACATGACCAAAAAGGACACAAAATTACCTAAAAAGACACAAAATTATCAAAGAGACAAAAAAATTACCAAAAAAGATGAAAAATGACCTAAAAAGACACAAAATGCCCCCCAAAACACAAAATGACCAAAAAAAGACACAAAATGACCAAAAAAAGGCAGAAAACGAACATAAAAAGAGAGAAAATGACCAAAAAAAGACACAAAAGGACCAAAAAAGACAGAAAATGACCAATTGTTGTTGTTTTCTTGTTTGCAGCCAGAGGGTCGAGTCTGCAGGACTCGGACCTGGAGAAGTTCAAGCAGCAGGCGAGCTGCTTCGGGTTCTCCGGAGAACCAGAATTCCACTACGACCCCAAGAATGGTGCTCCATCTGTTACACCTGGCTGACTGAACCATGACGTCTATATTGTGTGACGTCAGGCAGAAAGAACTGATCTCTCTCTCTCTTTCTGTCTGCAGAGTTCTGTGCTGAAGGCGAGGGCGTCAAGGTCGTCTTATGAAGTCAACAACAACAACTTTCCTGAATGTTTCAAACTGAAACTGAGAAAGTAAAGAGACAAAAAGTGACTCAAAACATCAAATGTGTGCTCTGTGTTTTTTCTGTTGGTGAGGTGAAGACAATGTTTATTTTCTATCTGTCAGCAAATTGAGCTGCAAATGTGATGAAGAACCTTGATAACACCTGCTGGTCTTTAGTGGTCTGATGGTGATCCAACACATGGAAGTACAACCTGTTAATGCACACAGTAACGTACCATCATGGTGCAAATATTTCATATATTAATATTTAAGAATGACTTCTTCATCACATCCAGACTAGAAAACAAAGCAGCGTGGAGCAAAAACAAAATGACCAAAAAAGTCACAAAAATACCAAAAAGAGACGCAAAATGACCAAAAATAGACGCAAAATGACCAAAAAATGACACAAAATGACCGAAAACAGACCCAAAATGATCAAAAAAACTACCAAAAAAGACGCAAAATGACCTAAAAGACAGAAGACGACCAAAAATAGACGCAAAATGACCAAAAATAGACGCAAAATGACCAAAAAATGACACAAAATGACCGAAAACAGACCCAAAATGATCAAAAAAGACAAAAAAATTACCAAAAAAGACGCAAAATGACCTAAAAGACAGAAGATGACAAAAAAAAAACACAAAATGACCTAAAAGACAGAACATGACCAAAAAAACACAAGATGACCAAAAACAAGATACAAAATGACCAAAAAAAGATACAAACAAAGATACAAAATGACTAAAAACTACACAAAACAACCAAAAAGGTTGGGAATCACTTGTCCACGCATAACTTTATCCAGAGCAGACACTTATCTGGGTTGAGATGTGGCTGTGGGGAGAAAATACACCCCGTCGCCCCAAACCTCTCAGGATACCTGGTGTCACCGTTTGACCATTTTAAACGTAAAATGTCTAGAAAAAACATATAAAAATGAATGAAAACTGACTAACTCCAATGCATTTCAATGGACGTGGAAGCAGAGAATGTCCCAGTGTATTGGGTTAACTATGCGCACTGTGATTGGCTCGTCACGTTTGGGGGCGGGGCTTAGCCATAGGTCAATTGCAACCAAGGAGATCCCTTAAAATGGAGGAAATCTCAGGCCTTCATTCTCTCTCTTGATTTTGATGCATTTTCTGTCTTTGTTTAACCCATAAGAGCCCAGAGCCAGTTATCCTTAAAGGACAATGATGGAGGATATACCACAGACCAGGTAGAACACATAGAACACATTTATGATGTTCTACCCCTAAATGTCAAAGATCTGTGATGTCACACGTGTCACATTGGGCGTTTATGGTATTTATGTTTATGATATTTCTTATTTTGAAATAAAACTAGACACATTTTCTGCTTACAGAAACACAAATGTGCCTTTTTCTTTGCATCTCCACAACATTTATCAAAATTGTGACATTAATAGTGCTGTTTGACAAATTATTTTTCAGATTTGTTTTTAAGTAACAAAACAATAATAAATCACTATGAAATAAAAACAAATAACCGTTTGCCTTTTTGTTTGCATCTCCATAACATATGTCAAATTGTGACTTTCATTTGTTCAGGAGATACGGTCAGAACAAGTGAAATGTAATACAGGACACCAGGTTAACTGATTAGAATTGTTAAATGGGTTTAGCCTCGTCACAAAAAATAAGCTTTTTGAAATTAGCTACTTTTTCACATTTCTGTTTCCAGTCACAGATAAGTCACTTCTCGTCACAGGTAGTTTAGATAGGCCTTCTTTTATTCCACTCAGAGCGGATTACAGTGTTAAATTCTGGAGGCTGGTTTCACATTTTTGCGCTTTTAAGGCCCCAAAAACGCTGTCACCGTCCAAACAAAAGGCACTTAACATGAAATATTGGGTCGTTTTTACCTGCAAGCGTCCTAAACGTGTAAACAGAGTCTTAAACTGAATGTGAACAAATATAAGTTAAAGAAGAAGTCATAGCCAACGGCTAACCTTAGCGTTCTCGTCCTGTTTACGTCCCCCAAAGATTTATGGGAATTATAGTTCTGAAACATAGCACATGCTGATCTACCAAGGCAAGAAATCTTAACTATATATATTATATATATATTAACTTTTTTTCTGTCACAATCTCTCTATCGAAGACCCAGAATGCTCCGTGGAGTCCTATAAGGTGAAACACACAGCAGAAATCAATAAAACAAACTTTATTTAACAGTAACAAAGAGCAAATGTTATCTAAGGTTCTGTGAGGGTTTATCAAGAGAATACTCCAAAGTCTGTGTGTGTGTGTGTGTGTAGCCTGAGGCTTCAGCATTTAATGAAGCAGATGAATCTGGTTGCAGCTTTCTGATCAGAGAGGACATTTCTGTATATAAGTTAAACATTTCTCCATTAAAGTTGGACGTTTCTGCATTATAGTTGCACATTTCTCCATTAAAGTTGGAATTTCTCCATTAAAGTTGGACATTTCTGCATTAAAGTTGGACATTTTTCCCTTAAAGTTGGATATTTCTCCAATAAAGTTGGATATTTCCACATTAAAGTTGGAATTTCTCCATTAAAGTTGGACATTTCTCCATTAAAGTTGGACATTTCTGCATTAAAGTTGGACGTTTCTGCATTAAAATTGGATATTTTTGCATTAAAGTTGGAGAGGAGCGAGCAGGTTGGGGGTCTCGGTGGGGGCGTCCCCCGTCTCCAGAGCTCTCTGGACGTTCTGCCAGAAGACTCCCGTGTGGCGGCCGGCCAGCGGCCAGCTCAGGTAGGTGCGTCTCTTCACCAGCTTCCTCATGCGGTGGTACGGAGACAGCTGGCGGGCCGGGATGTCCTCCAGAAACAGCAGGATCAACACGTCCTTCTGCTCGTCGAACAGACGGAAGCTGCTGGGACAGACGGAGGACACATCAGAGGACGGGAGGTCAAAGCAGGAGCTGTGGTGGTGATTGGTGACAAGTCTGGTGTGCTTGTAGTGTTTTTAGCAAACATGATTATAAAAATATTTTTAGACACTGGACCCGAAATCAGGTATGAAGGGCAGTTACACACTTTTGTGACAATACAAACAAACTTTTACTTAATAGACAGTTTGGTTATGGCATGAAAATCCTCATGGACACATTCCTCTGTCCATGCTGGTATCCAGCCAGGCGCAACGATAAGAACGGCGACAAACGGCAAGTAAACGGCGGAAAATGTATCATTTGCATCTGCCTGTTACTATCTGATATAAACATCAATGATCTGATGCCGCGTGATACGATCTCAAAAAGGCCCATGGCAGGTGCAATGGTCTGCACGAATCACCCATATTTTTATATCAAGAATGGTCAAATTCAATCAATCAATCAATGGACGTGAGCGCCCCCACCTGGCCATCTGGATCTCTCTGGAGCACCACTCGCTCTGCAGGTAGCGCCGGCTGATCACACAGATGGTCTTCCTGCTGCCGTAGATGGCGTCTGTGATGTTCTCCACGATGGGCTTACCTGAGAGACGACAGGAGACACAGGGAGCTCAGCAACTGGTGGTAAAGACATTAAATAAACCAAACAATGGAGCCAACAGGAACACTGTTAACTCGCTAGCCACAGTTGATAGAAAAAAAAAAAGATTTCTGATAAAAGGTCACTGAGCTTATTGGAGCTTTTAGATTTTTCAGAAAGAAAATTAAAAATGTGCATAAAAACAGGACGAAGTCACAGTAAGACTATCCATCCATCCATCCATCCATCCATCCACCCAACCATCCATCCATCCATGTATCCATCCATCCATCCATCCATCCATCCATCATGTATCCATCCATCCATCCATCCATCCATCCATCCATCTATGTATCCATCCATCCATCCATCCATCCATGTATCCATCCATCCATTCATTCATTCATTCATTCATTCATTCATTCATTCATTCATTCATTCATCCATCCATCCATCCATCTATGTGTCCATCCATCCATCCATCCATGTATCCATCCATCCATGTATCCATCCATTCATCCATCTATGTATCCATCCATCCATCCATGTATCCATCCATCTATGTATCTATCCATCCATCCATCCATCCATGCATCCATCCATCCATCCATCCATGATTGATCCATCCATCCATCCATCCATCCATCCATCCATCCATCTATGTATCCATCCATCCATCCATCCATCCATCCATCCATCCATCCATCCATTCATCTATGTATCTATCATCCATCCATCCATCCATCATTGATCCATCCATCCATCCATCCATCATTGATCCATCCATCCATCCATCCATCCATCCATCTATGTATCCATCCATCCATCCATCCATTCATCTATGTATGTATCTATCATCCATCCATCCATCATTGATCCATCCATCCATCCATGTATCCATCCATCCATGCATCCATCCATCCATCCATCCATGTTTACATCATCTTCATCTTTTACAGCCACTGTTTCATTCAGCAGAACCCTAAAATAATTCACCAGCGTGTTGCGTCTCTTTGGAAAGTTTCACAGTCACATTTCTGTGGCAGCGACCCGACGTGACGAAGCCGACGAGAAAAAGGGACGTGAAACTCTCACTGCAGCCTTCAAGACTTTAAAAATAAACAGAAAATCACTTCGACTTTAGTCTCAAACTCGGAAAGGAAAGAGGTGGAGAAGTCTGAGAAAGAGGTAGAGAAGAAGAAGAAGAAGAAGAAGAGAGAGAGAAAAGGCAGACAGGTATAATAAATGTTTACCTGGTTGGAACAGGTACATTAAAGTTGGACATTTTTGCATCAAAGTTGGACATTTCCGCATTAAAGTTGGACATTTTTGCATTAAAATTGGACATTTCTGCATTAAAGTTGGTCATTTCTGTATTAAAGTTTAACATTTCCGCATTAAAGTTGGACATTTTTGCATCAAAGTTGAACATTTCTGCACCAGAGTTGAAAATCTCTGCATTAAAATAGTACATTTCTGCATTAAAGTTGAATATTTTTGCATTAAAGTTGGACATTTTTGTATTAAAGTTGGACATTTCTTTATGAAAGTTGGGAAATTTCTGTTTTGTCGCCAAACTAGTGCAGATTAAATAATTTGGGAATTGTCATAAGATGATCAGATGTTGATGCTGAGTGAAAAAATGCAAACTGCAGAAAATAATGAAATACAGGCAGAGATGAAGAAAGACAGCCATGCTGTTGTTGGGACGTCCAACTGGTCTTAAAGTGTCAAATCTACCCTTTCCTTGAACACAGAGTTATCAAACCATAAAACAATTATTTACTAAGAAGCAGGTCTGCAGTCACCTGGTTGGAACAGGTACAGGTGTACTCAGTGTTTACCTGGTTGGAACATGTACAGGTGTACTCAGTGTTTACCTGGTTGGAACAGGTACAGGTGTACTCAGTGTTTACCTGGTTGGATCAGGTACAGGTGTACTCAGTGTTTACGTGGTTGGAACAGGTACAGGTGTACTCAGTGTTTACCTGGTTGGAACAGGTACAGGTGTACTCAGTGTTTACCTGGTTGGAACAGGTACAGGTGTACTCAGTGTTTACCTGGTCGGAACAGGTACAGGTGTACTCAGTGTTTACCTGGTCGGAACAGGTACAGGTGTACTCAGTGTTTACCTGGTCGGAACAGGTACAGGTGTACTCAGTGTTGACCTGGTTGGAACAGGTACAGGTGTACTCAGTGTTGACCTGGTTGGAACAGGTACAGGTGTACTCAGTGTTGACCTGGTTGGAAAAGGTACAGGTGTACTCATGTTTACCTGGTTGGAACAGGTACAGGTGTACTCAGTGTTGACCTGGTTGGAACAGGTACAGGTGTACTCAGTGTTGACCTGGTTGGAACAGGTACAGGTGTACTCAGTGTTTACCTGGTTGGAAGTCTCGGTGGTGCAGACACAGTCTCCAGCCCTGCTCTCCTTCCAGCACAGGAAGCATCTCCCTGTAGACCCAGGCCTCGTCGTGAACGTTGTAGGAGATGAAGGCGTCGTACTGATGAGCGGCGCCCTTCTTCCTCTTCCTGCTGTCGTAGAGGAAGGCCAGGAAGAGGTGGAAGGTGTAGGCCAGCTGCCACCTCAGGAAGTGGTAGGTGAAGGACGTGAGGAGAGTGAGTAAAGTCAGACAGGTGCTGGAAACAAAGCAGAGGAAGCCATAGTCTGTCCAACAGGACTGGACGTCAAAGTCCAGCAGCTTTCTCCCCTGTTGAGCCGCAGGAAAGGCACAGTCGTACTGATGTCCGTTATCAACCAGAGTTTGGTTGTTGTTCTTCGCCCACTGGATGAATCCGGCGTTGGAGCAGTCACAAGTGAAAGGGTTATCGGACAGGTCCAGGTATGTTAGAGCAGGGAGAGACTGGAAGACCGACTCGTCGATCACCGTCAACTGATTCTTTACCAGTGTCAAAGAGCTGAGTGCAGACAGGTTCACCTGGGACAGGAAGTCCAGAGATGTGAGCTTGTTTTTGGAAAGATCGAGAAGCTGCAGGTTTGGGATCGGCTGAAACAGTTCGGGTTTAAGATGCGAGACGTCACTGTCCAATATCCGGAGACGTGTCAGGCGAGGCGTGGATGTAAACGTGTCTGGGTGTGGTGTCCCAGGGAAGAAGTTCTCAGCTGCAAAGTACTCTAAATATTTCATATCCCGGAGCAGATACGGTGAAACGGTGTCCCATCTGTATGGGTCTTTGATTGTAAGCAACCTCAAAGAAGGTACGTTTAAGATCGGTGGCTCGGCATTAAACTGACGACTCAAACTCTTGTAAGGATCTTGGAAATAAAGTGTCAGATTTTGTAAGTTTGTCAGTCCTCTGAGCATGTCTTCCCTCAGAGACTCTGCATGAAGGACCAGGACCTGGAGACGATCGAGTCCTTCAAAAGTCCCATTATATACGATGGCATCATCCACAGACTCAGCATTCAAAAACACGAGGGAAGACAGAGCCCTGAATATTCCTTTATAGTATTTGTGTATTTTATTAGAGGACATATTCAGAATGCGGAGGTTGTACAAACTGAAGCTGAAGATTTCATGAACGCGAAGAAATAGATTTTGTTCAAGACTGAGACTTCTCAAATCCTTCAAGGCTTGGAATTCACATCCTCTGAGTGTTGAAATGCAATTTTGTGCGAGAGAGAGGTGCCTCAATGTCGTCAAATTCAGGAAATCAGAGCAGCCTATCTCTTTGATATCGTTCGTATTCAGCTCGAGGACGATGAGCGTCGAGAGGCTTCGGAGGGCACGCGGCACTCTGGTTAGAAGGTTGAAGCCCACTTGTAGCGTCAGGAGGCGATTCAACGGCTTGAGTGAATTCTCGGACAGGTCGGTGAGGGCGTTATCGACTAAAGTCAGCTCAGTGATCTGAGAGCAAGGCTGAAGCAGCGTGTCGTTCAACGCGTAGATGAGGTTAGAACTCAAATTGAGACGCTTTAAAGCAGGAATCCGGCAGCTGGTGCTGATCAGACCTTTGTCAAAATACCTTTCCATGCCGCTCAGCCGGAGATACACCACAGACTCTGCACTCTGCACAATCATTCTGAACGTTTCAAAACTCGTCACTGTCCCACTCAGATACAGAGTAGTCAAGCTCCGTAGGAAGGTCTTGTTGGGGACGTGCCACTCGAACTCGGGGCTGCACTCGGAGAAACGCAGCGACTGCAGGCGAGGAAAGACGTCTCTTTTAATGCTCACCTTCGTCAGGGATTTCATGCCGAACACAAATGTCCTGAGGTCGGACTTGTTGAACGGCAGGTCATCCGAGTCTAAAGAGGCGAAGCGGTTCTCTCCCGCTTCTAGTCTGAATAAGTTTATCAGCTGTAAAATCGGCACGATATGGGCGATGTGACGCAGGTAGTTAGAGGTCAGATTCACGGCCTGTAAGCGGACGAGCGGCCGGAAGGCGAGCGCCGAGACGCACCGGATCCCGTTCTCATTCAGATGCAGACGGGCTAACCTGGACAGTCCCTGGAACATGTCGTCCGTCAGGTTCGTGAGGTTGTTATAACTTAAGTCGAGGTCCGTTAACGCCGCCAAGTCTGCAAAAGAGCCGTCTTCGATGCTCCACATTGAGTTTGAGGACATTTTTAACTTCAGGAGCTTTGAAAAGCCGTTTAAAGCCGAACTGTTGATCCCGCGGATCTGATTGTTGGCGAGATTGAGGGAGATCGTTTTTTTAGGAATGTCGTCAGGAATGGCGGCGAGTTGGCGATCTGCGCACGTGACGGAAAGACCCGGGACGAAGCTGGAGGAGGACACGGTGCAGTGCTTCAGAGAGTAAGGCAGCGAGGGGTTCACCTGCAGCAGGACGGACAGCAGGAAGACGAGGCGCCGCATGATGCGTTCAGGGTCCGCCTCAGCTCCTGTCAGGTGGAAACATCACCAGTGTTAATAAGTTCACAGAAAAACAGGTAAATTTGAGCTTCAGACTTTTTTATTCCTGGCTCATCAAATCCAACGCTGACTGATTTTTATTTTAATTGCTCTAAATCAGGGGCCTCAAACTGAAATTACCTGGGGGCCGCTGGAGGCAGTATCAAAATGACCAACAAAAGACACAAAATGACTAAAAAAGACACAAAATGACCAAAAAAGACACAAAGTCAAAGAGAAAAACCGAAATTACTTAAAAAAGACACAAAATTATAAAAAAGAAACAAAATGACTAAAAAGACACAAATTGACCAAAAAAGACACAAAATGACTGAAAAACACTAAATTACTTTAAAAAAGACACAAAATACCAAGAAAAGTCACAAAATGACCGCAAAAACGACACAAAATGACGAAAAAAGACACAAAATGATGAAAAAAAGACACAAAATGACTGAAAAAACACAAAATTACTTAAAAAAAGACAAAAAATACCAAGAAAGACACAAAATGGCCCAAAAAAGACACAAAATGACGAAAAAAGACACAAAATGATGAAAAAAAGACACAAAATGACTGAAAAAACACAAAATTACTTAAAAAAGACAAAAAATACCAAGAAAGACACAAAATGGCCCAAAAGAGACACAAAATGATGAAAAAAGACACAAAATCACTGAAAAGACACAAAATGACCCAAAAAAGAAACAAAATGACTGAAAAAAACCTTATACTTAAAAAAGACACAAAATGACCAAAAAAGACACAGTCACAGAGAAAAACCAAAATTACTTAAAAAAGATACGAAATTACTTAAAAAAGATACAAAATTACTTAAAAAAGACACAAAATTATTAAAAAATGACACAAAATGACTAAAAAAAGACACAAAATGACTGAAAAAACACAAAATGACTTAAAAAAAGACAAAAAATACCAAGAAAGACACAAAATGGCCCAAAAAAGACAAAAAATACCAAGAAAGACACAAAATGGCCCAAAAAAGACACAAAATGATGAAAAAAGACACAAAATGACTGAAAAGACACAAAATGACCCAAAAAAGAAACAAAATTACTGAAAAAAACCTTATACTTAAAAAAGACACAAAATGACCAAAAAAGACACAGTCACAGAGAAAAACCAAAATTACTTAAAAAAGATACAAAATTACTTAAAAAAGATACAAAATTACTTAAAAAAAGACACAAAATTATTAAAAAATGACACAAAATGACTAAAAAAAGACACAACATGACTAAAAAGACACCAAATGACCAAAAAAGACACAAAATGGCCCAAAAAAAGACACAAAATGACTGAAAAGACACTAAACCACAAAGAGACAATAAAATTCTGATCTGTCTGTCGTTGTAAAACTCTGGAAGTTTTATCACCTGAACTGACGCTAAGTATATTATATTATGAGTATATCTAAGTATATTATATTATGAGTATATCTAAGTATATTATATTATGAGTATATCTAAGTATATTATATTATGAGGATATCTAAGTATATTATATTATGAGGATATCTAAGTATATTATATTATGAGTATATCTAAGTATATTATATTATGAGTATATCTAAGTATATTATATTATGAGGATATCTAAGTATATTATATTATGAGGATATCTAAGTATATTATATTATGAGTATATCTAAGTATATTATATTATGAGGATATCTAAGTATATTTTATTATGAGGATATCTAAGTATATTATATTATGAGTATATCTAAGTATATTATATTATGAGTATATCTAAGTATATTATATTATGAGTATATCTAAGTATATTACATTATGAGTATATCTAAGTATATTATATTATGAGTATATCTAAGTATATTATATTATGAGTATATCTAAGTATATTATATTATGAGTATATCTAAGTATATTATATTATGAGTATATCTAAGTATATTATATTATGAGGATATCTAAGTATATTATATTATGAGTATATCTAAGTATATTATATTATGAGGATATCTAAGTATATTTTATTATGAGGATATCTAAGTATATTATATTATGAGTATATCTAAGTATATTATATTATGAGTATATCTAAGTATATTATATTATGAGTATATCTAAGTATATTACATTATGAGTATATCTAAGTATATTATATTATGAGTATATCTAAGTATATTATATTATGAGTATATCTAAGTATATTATATTATGAGTATATCTAAGTCTATTATATTATGAGTATATCTAAGTCTATTATATTATGAGTATATCTAAGTATATTATATTATGAGTATATCTAAGTATATTATATTATGAGTATATCTAAGTATATTATATTATGAGTATATCTAAGTATATTATATTATGAGGATATCTAAGTATATTATATTATGAGTATATCTAAGTCTATTATATTATGAGTATATCTAAGTATATTATATTATGAGTATATCTAAGTATATTATATTATGAGTATATCTAAGTCTATTATATTATGAGGATATCTAAGTATATTATATTATTAGTATATCTAAGTATAAGATTATTAGTATATCTAAATATATTATATTATGAGTATATCTAAGTATAAGATTATTAGTATATCTGAGTATTAAAGTAATAAAGTCAGCTCTCACCGTGTGAGACGTGGAGCAGAAGTGAGAAGTTTCAACCAGCAGCAACAGAAACAGGAACAACCAATGTTTCCACCAGTTTATTTACAGAAACACATCTGACATCAGACTGTAAAATAAAAAGGGCCCATTCTGCACAACACGGGCCCCACCAGCAGCAAATAGTCCTCCTCCTCCATTACAATCAGCATGAAGTTAAAAGGATCCAGATCAAAGTCATTGTTGATATTGTACTGACAATTAAAACCACTGAACCATGTAGGGGGGAAATTTGTACATTTTTATGTAAAAATGCATCAATCTTGTGCACTTTGAGAGCAAAAACCTCACATAATATCTTTCACAGTCGGGTGTTATTGTATTATAGAATATTTATTGATTTCCTACTGTTACGTTTTTGTATCACTGCAGAACTTTTTCTTCACTGGGATTCTTTTTCTCTCTATGTCGAGGACAATTTATGCAACATACAAAACAACCACAAAGAGACAGAACAATCCCAAAAGATGCAAAAACACCCCACAACGAAGCAAAAAAAAAAAAAAAAAAATCCCCAAATCATGCAAAACAACCACAAAGAAACTAAAAACTATAGTTATAAAGGCACTAGACCACACTAGACCGCTCTAGACCGCTCTAGACCAGACTAGACCACACTAGACCGCTCTAGACCAGACTAGACCAGACTAGACAACACTAAACCGCTCTAGACCAGACTAGACCACACTAGACCGCTCTAGACCAGACTAGACCACACTACACCAGACTAGACCGCACTAGATCACTCTAGACCGCTCTAGACCAGACTAGACCACACTAGACCACACTAGACCACACTAGACCAGACTAGATCACACTAGACCAGACTAGACCGCTCTAGACCAGACTAGACCACACTACACCAGACTAGACCACACTAGACTGCTCTAGACCACACTAGACTGCTCTAGACCAGACTAGACCACACTACACCAGACTAGACCGCACTAGACCAGACTAGACCACACTAGACCACACTAGACCACACTAGACCGCTCTAGACCAGACTAGACCACACAGACCGCACTAGACCAGACTAGACCACATTAGACTGCTCTAGACCAGACTAGAACACACTACACCAGACTAGACCGCTCTAGACCAGACTAGACCACACTAGACCGCTCTAGACCACACTAGACAGCACTAGACCGCTCTAGACCGCTCTAGACCAGACTAGACCACAGTAGACCAGACTAGACCGCTCTAGACCAGACTAGACCACACTAGACAGCACTAGACTGCTCTAGACCGCTCTAGACCAGACTAGACCACGCTAGACCACACTAGACCGCACTAGACTGCTCTAGACCAGACTAGACCAGACTAGACCAGACTAGACCGCACTAGACAGCACTAGACCGCTCTAGACCGCTCTAGACCAGACTAGACCAGACTAGACCGCACTAGACTGCTCTAGACCAGACTAGACCACACTAGACCATACTAGACCGCTCTAGACCACTCTAGACCAGACTACACCACACTACACCACACTAGACCACATTAGACCAGACTGGACCAGACTAGACCACATTAGACCAGACTAGACCAGACTAGACCACACTAGACCAGACTAGACCAGACTAGACCACACTCGACCACATTAGACCACATTAGACCACATTAGACCAGACTAGACCACATTAGACCAGACTAGACCACACTAGACCAGAGTAGACCACACTAGACCACACTAGACCAGACTAGACCACACTAGACCACATTAGACCAGACTAGACCACACTAGACCACATTAGACCAGACTAGACCACACTCGACCACATTAGACCAGACTAGACCAGACTAGACCACATTAGACCAGACTAGACCATATTAGACCACACTAGACCACTCTAGACCACACTAGACCACATTAGACCAGACTAGACCACATTAGACCACACTAGACCACATTAGACCAGACTAGACCAGACTAGACCACATTAGACCAGACTAGACCACATTAGACCAAACTAGACCATACTAGACCACACTAGACCACTCTTGACCACACTAGACCACATTAGACCACATTAGACCAGACTAGACCATACTAGACCACACTAGACCACTCTAGACCACTCTAGACCACACTAGACCACATTAGACCACATTAGACCAGACTAGAGCAGACTAGACCACATCAGACCAAACTAGACCGCTGTAGACAGACTAGACCACACTAGACAGCACTAGACTGCTCTAGACCGCTCTAGACCAGACTAGACCACGCTAGACCACACTAGACCGCACTAGACCGCTCTAGACCAGACTAGACCACACTAGACCAGACTAGACCGCACTAGACAGCACTAGACCGCTCTAGACCGCTGTAGACCAGACTAGACCAGACTAGACCACACTAGACTGCTCTAGACCAGACTAGACCACACTCGACCACACTAGACCACACTAGACCAGACTAGACCACACTAGACCATACTAGACCGCTCTAGACCGTTCTAGACCAGACTACACCACACTAGACCACACTAGACCACATTAGACCAGACTAGACCAGACTAGACCTAATTAGACCAGACTAGACCAGACTAGACCAGACTAGACCACACTAGACCACACTAGACCAGACTAGACCACCCTCGACCACATTAGACCACATTAGACCAGACTAGACCACACTAGACCACATTAGACCAGACTAGACCACATTAGACCAGACTAGACCACACTAGACCACACTAGACCAGACTAGACCACACTAGACCACATTAGACCAGACTAGACCACACTAGACCACATTAGACCAGACTAGACCACACTAGACCAGACTAGACCACACTCGACCACATTAGACCAGACTAGACCAGACTAGACCACATTAGACCAGACTAGACCATATTAGACCACACTAGACCACATTAGACCACATTAGACCAGACTAGACCACATTAGACCAGACTAGACCACATTAGACCATACTAGACCACACTAGACCACTCTTGACCACACTAGACCACTCTAGACCACATTAGACCACATTAGACCAGACTAGACCAGACTAGACCACATTAGAGAAAAAAACTAGACCATACTAGACCACTCTTGACCACACTAGACCACATTAGACCACATTAGACCAGACTAGACCATACTAGACCACACTAGACCACTCTAGACCACACTAGACCACACTAGACCACACTAGACCACATTAGACCAGACTAGACCAGACTAGACCACACTAGACCACTCTTGACCACACTAGACCACATTAGACCAGACTAGACCAGACTAGACCACATTAGACCAAACTAGACCATACTAGACCACACTAGACCACTCTTGACCAGACTAGACCACACTAGACCGCATTAGACCAAATTGACCATACTAGACCACATTAGACCACTCTAGACCACAGTAGACCACACTAGACCACATTAGACCAGACTAGACCACATTATACCAGACTAGACCACACTAGACCACATTAGACCAGACTAGACCACATTAGACCACACTAGACCACATTAGAGCAGACTAGACCAGACTAGACCAGACTAGACCACATTAGACCACACTAGACCACATTAGACCAGACTAGACCACATTAGACCACACTAGACCACTCTAGACCACATTAGACCACACTAGACCAGACTAGACCACATTAGACCAGACTAGACCATATTAGACCACACTAGACCACATTAGACCACATTAGACCAGACTAGACCACATTAGACCAGACTAGACCACATTAGACCATACTAGACCACACTAGACCACTCTTGACCACACTAGACCACTCTAGACCACACTAGACCACATTAGACCACATTAGACCAGACTAGACCAGACTAGACCACATTAGAGAAAAAAACTAGACCATACTAGACCACTCTTGACCACACTAGACCACATTAGACCACATTAGACCAGACTAGACCATACTAGACCACACTAGACCACTCTAGACCACACTAGACCACACTAGACCACATTAGACCAGACTAGACCAGACTAGACCACACTAGACCACTCTTGACCACACTAGACCACATTAGACCAGACTAGACCAGACTAGACCACATTAGACCAAACTAGACCATACTAGACCACACTAGACCACTCTTGACCAGACTAGACCACACTAGAACCGCATTAGACCAAATTGACCATACTAGACCACATTAGACCACTCTAGACCACAGTAGACCACACTAGACCACATTAGACCAGACTAGACCACATTATACCAGACTAGACCACACTAGACCACATTAGACCAGACTAGACCACATTAGACCACACTAGACCACATTAGAGCAGACTAGACCAGACTAGACCAGACTAGACCAGACTAGACCACATTAGACCACACTAGACCACATTAGACCAGACTAGACCACATTAGACCACACTAGACCACACTAGACCAGACTAGACCACATTAGACCAGACTAGACCATATTAGACCACACTAGACCACATTAGACCACATTAGACCAGACTAGACCACATTAGACCAGACTAGACCACATTAGACCATACTAGACCACACTAGACCACTCTTGACCACACTAGACCACTCTAGACCACACTAGACCACATTAGACCACATTAGACCAGACTAGACCAGACTAGACCACATTAGAGGAAAAAACTAGACCAATACTAGACCACTCTTGACCACACTAGACCACATTAGACCACATTAGACCAGACTAGACCATACTAGACCACACTAGACCACTCTAGACCACACTAGACCAGACTAGACCAGACTAGACCACACTAGACCACTCTTGACCACACTAGACCACATTAGACCAGACTAGACCAGACTAGACCACATTAGACCAAACTAGACCATACTAGACCACTCTTGACCAGACTAGACCACACTAGACCGCATTAGACCAAATTGACCATACTAGACCACATTAGACCACTCTAGACCACAGTAGACCACACTAGACCACATTAGACCAGACTAGACCACATTATACCAGACTAGACCACACTAGACCACATTAGACCAGACTAGACCACATTAGACCACACTAGACCACATTAGAGCAGACTAGACCAGACTAGACCAGACTAGACCACATTAGACCACACTAGACCACATTAGACCACACTAGACCACACTAGACCACTCTAGACCACTCTAGACCACATTAGACCACACTAGACCACACTAGACCACATTAGACCACACTAGACCACATTAGACCACACTAGACCACACTAGACCAGACTAGACCACTAAATAGAATCAAATACTAATAAAGCAAAACCACAGCAAGCAGAAAGCACATTTAAAGCTTAAACCTAGACCAGAAACCAGAAACCAGAAACCAGAACCAGTAGTTCCTGAAGAATGATACATGCACGGTGAGGTGATGTGAGTGTTTGAGCAGCAGGAGGCGCCGCAGCACCAAACACCACATTCACAACATTTTACACTCTAATTAAAACTTTTTCTTCTATATGTGCATTTATTTATTTAAATGTGTTTTTTTTTAAAAATTATATTTCTGTTTATTTTTATTATAAGTGATGTTTCCTATAAGTGATGTTATATTTTCACTTTTTTACTTGTAAATATATTTCAGCTGATTTATCATCATCTTTCTACAAGAACACATATATGGTATAATACAATATAATATAATTTAATATAATATAATAAAATAAAATGTAATATAATATAAAATAATACAATATAATATAATATAATACAATTTAATATCATATAATACAAATTAATATAATATAATTTAAAATAATATAATACAATGTAATTTAATTTAATATAATACAATTGAATATAATATAATACAATGTAATTTAATATAATATAAAATAATACAATTTAATTTAATATAATAAAATACAATTTAATATAATATAATACAATGTAATTTAATATAATATAAAATAATACAATTTAATATAATATAATTTAAAATTATATAATACAATGTAATTTAATATAATATCCTATAATATGTAAGGTTTAAAAATATTTTTAAAGTATTTTTAAAATATATAAAAACATAAATGTCAGTGTCGACAGTTATTAACATAAATAAGGAAGGAAGGAAGGAAGAAAGGAAGGAAGGAAGGAAAGGAAGAAGGAAGAAGGAAGGAAGGTGAAAAATCTCTAAATGTTTATAAATATTAATAACAGGAAGATTTTTTATCTGCTGATGAAAAAACTGTTTTAATATTCAAACAGAGAAAAATCAAACATGTCAGAGAGGATTCACCTGATTACAGCCAGAGAGTGTGTGTGTCTCTCTGTGTGTGTGTGTGTGTGTGTGTGTGTGAGTGTGTGTTTGTGTGTAGCCTGAGGCTTCAGCATTTAATGAAGCAGATGAATCTGGTTGCAGCTTTCTGATCAGAGAGGTCAGAGAGTTTGCACAGACTTCCCATGATGCATTTCTTCGGCTGTCACGTTGTTGCCTGGATGGAGGCGGAGCCTAAAGATGGAGGCGGAGCCTAAAGATGGCGGCGCTACTTCCTGTGATCTGTCCGACTGCCAGAGGCACAATTATTAGTTTTGAATGAAATTAAGAGTTCAGGATCACAGAGGACGAGCAGGATACAAAGAGACACGAAACAACCACAAAGAGACTAAAGACGAACACAAGGAGACTTAAAACAACCACAGTGATACAAAACGACCACAAAGAGACGCCAAACAACCACAAATAGATGCAAAACAACCACAAATAGATGCAAAACAACCAAAAAGAGACACCAAACAACCACAAAGAGACACCAAACAACCACAAAGAGACAGAACAACAGGCTCAAAACACCCATGAAGAGATATAAAACGATCACAAAGAGACCAAATACGACCACAAGCAGACTTAAAACCACCACAGAGACACAAAATGCCAATGAAGAGATACGACATGTCCACAAAGAGACAGAAAACAACAACAAAGAGACAGAAAACAACCACAAAGAGACAGAACACTAACAAGCTCAAACACTCATGAAGAGATAAAAAGAAGCTGCACACTTAGATTAGAAGAACAGTAATGATATTAATAATAATAATAATAATAATAATAAGAGAAATGATGAGATGGCTGTGGTCCTCTCAGCTGATGATCAGAAGGTGATTTATTGATGAGCCGATCGTCCCTCAGCTGCTGATTAATGGATCAAAGGTCAGTAATCAATGATATGAAACACATTTACATGTTCAGCTCTGAATCCTTTCATCTGACAGAACAAACTGCAGCTCATTAAAACACAGCAGGCCCACTCTTTATCATAGATGTATTGATATGTATTTATATGTATAAATCTAAATGTATATAACGACCACAAAGAGCCAGAAAACAACCAGAACCTCTAACGAGTTCACCAGCTGTTTCCTGTTGACATATTTGTGATAAAAACAGATAAAATCGTGAAGATTTCTTCACATTTTTCCATTAAAGACCAAACAAAGTTTCCTGACGACTGAACGACTCGTTCCAGCGTTTCTAATAACTCACCGATTATAAATGTTAATTAAAAATTGTCCGAGCCAAGTCAGTCATTTAATCCTGTTACAGCAGAGTTATTTATTTATTTATGTATTTATTTATGGTTGAACAGGCTGACGGAGGTCCTCTCTGCCTCTCTTTTCATTGACGGACGTGGAATGAAAAGAGAAAAGATTTCTTTGTGTTTCTCCTGAAAACGTCCAAAACACAAATAAGTGAGCTCAGTTTGGAAAGTGAAACAACGGACGGAGAAGAATCAGACGGAAACAGAGTGAAAACAGCTGAAGCTTTGAATAAAAAAAACCAAAGAAACTAAAAACAACCACAAAAAGACAACAAAATGCCAAAAAGACACAGAATGACAACAAAGAGACAAAAAATACCCAAAAGATGCAAAACAACCACAAAGAGACAAAAAACAACCACAAAGAGAAAAAAAACAACCACAAAGAGACAAAAAAACAGCTACAAAGAGACAAAAAACGACCACAAAGAGACAAAAAACTTCCACAAAGAGACAAAAAACAACCACAAAGAGACAAAAAACAGCTACAAAGAGACAAAAAACTACCACAAAGAGACAAAAAACAACCACAAATAGAAAAAAAACGACTTCAAAGAGACAGAAAATAACCAAAAGATGCAAAACAACCACAAAGAGACAAAAAACAACCACAAAGAGAAAAAAACGACCACAAAAAGACAAAAAAAGACCAAATAGAGGCAAAAATGACTACAAAAAGACAAGAAATCCACCAAACATGCAAAACAATCACAAAGAGACAAAAATTCCCAAAACATGCAATAAACCCCCCACAAATAAACTAAAAACAACCACAATAAGATGCAAAACAAGTGCAAAGAGACAAAAAAAATCCCAAAAAGATGAAGAATGACCACAAAGAGACAAAAGAAAAATCCCAAAACACGCAAAACAACCAGAAAGAGTCAAAAAACGACCACAAAGAGACAAAATAATTCCCCAAAAGATGCAGAACAACCACAAAGAGACAAACAACAACCACAATGAGACAGAAAACAAGTACAAAGAGACAAAAAAATCCCAAAACATGCAAAACAACCACAAATGAACTAAAAACAACCACAATAAGGTGCAAAGCAAGAGCAAAGAGACAAAAAATGCCCCAAAAAAGAAGCAGAATGACCACAAAGAGACAAAAGAAAAATCCCAAAACATGCAAAACAACCACAAAGAGTCAAAAATGACCACAAACAGACAAAACAACCAGAAAGGAACTAAACACAATCACAATAAGACGTAAAACAAGCACAAAGAGACAAAAACAACAAACAAACAAACAGATAAAAGAAGCCGGAACATTAAACGTGTTCAGACTTTTTCCTCAAATGTGACGATTAAAAACGATCGATGTGATTCAGAAACACACCATCTGTCACACACACACACACACACACACACACACACACACACACACACACACACACTCAGGCTAATATTAGATGTGAGCAGCTTGTCGTCGTGGAAACATTCAGTTTGATTTATTTTGTGGTTTGAAAATTTCACCGAAATAAACGAATAAAACTTATTTTGGTTTCTTTGTGTTTTAATGTTGTTTTATAAATCATAAAGGAAGGAGGGAAGGAAGGAAGGAGGGAGGGAAGAAGGATGGAGGGAAGGATGGAAGGGAATAAGGAAGGAAGGATGGAGGAGGGAAGGAAGGAAGAATGGAAGGGAGGAAGGAAGGAAGGAAGGGAAGAAGGAAAGATGGAAGGAAGGAAGGATTGAAGGGAATAAGGAAAGAAGGAAGGATGGAGGAGGGAAGGAAGGAAGAATGGAAGGGAGGAAGGAAGGTAAGAAGGAAAGAAGGATGGAAGGGAAGAAGGAAAGAAGGAAGGAAGGAAGTAAAGAAGGATGGAGAAGGGAAGGAAGGAAGGAGGGAAGAAGGATGGAAGAAGAAAAGAAGGATGGAAGGGAAGGAAGGATTGAAGGGAATAAGGAAAGAGGAAAGGAAGGAAGGAAGAAGGAAAGAAGAAAGGAAGGATGGAAGGGAATAAGGAAGGAAGGAGGAGGGAAGGAAGAATGGAAGAGAGGAAGGAAGGAAGGGAAGAAGGAAAGAAGGAAATGAATAATGAAAGAAGGAAGGAATGAGGAGGGAAGGGAGCAAGGAAGGAAGGGAATAAGGAAAGAAGGAAGGAAGGAAGGAGGAGGGAAGGAAAGACATTTAACATGTTTTAATGAAATGTGCAGAAATCAAAGTGATTAATTCTGAAATAATTTGTGATTTTTCTTTAGTTGAAAAAATAAAAACAGAAAACTCATTTTTCCAACAGGAAGTTTTATTTCCTTACAAAACAAGAGCGCGACTCGTAAAAGAGCTCCGAGACACAACGACTTTCAACCACGTAGAAAATATAGAAGAGCTCTGATCCATACGCCACAAATAATAAACAATAAACAAAAACAAAGCCAGGAAACCTGCCATTTACACTGTAAAAAAGCAAAAAAACATCTTACAAAAATGAATATTAATGAAAATAATAATTATAATTAGAAACCAGCTGGGAGACAAAAATAATCAGGCTGCATTTAATGATTCAAACTCTGGAAATATTTCTTTAAATATTTTCCCCAACATTCGATTTCGAAACAATTTATTTTGAAAATCAAAACCACAGCATTGAAATATTTTATTTTGAAAATCACGTCATCATGTTTCATGCTCATTTTATTTAATAAAAAAAAAGAAAGAAAGTAAAACCCTGGAATTTTACAATTTAAACGTTATTTGTTTTTAAACTAAATTTAAGTTTAAATTTCTAAAAAATTGACCTTTTAATTTATTCTGAAACAATTATTTTTCTGAATGTCAATTAACAATAAAAGAAATAAAAAGATAAATAATAGAAGATAAAGAATGTCATCAACATGATTTTTAAATTTAATTATTTTGATTTAAGGTTTTATTTTTTAATTTTACTCTGTCGTTTGGTTTGTTTCAGAAAAAAAACCCAATGAAAACTTTCAAAATAAAAGTCTGATCATTGATAAAACAACATTAACAGCATAAAGAGTTAAAATAAAGAATCAATGCAGAAGTTTTGGTAAAAAAAAACTCAGAACAACATCGAGCTGAAATGGTTGTTTCTCTTTTAAAAGCGAGAAAACACAGAAAACAGCATAAAAAAACAGTTTTTCTTAAAAAAAATGCCTTTAGAACGAGAGAGACTTCACAGTTTCAGACACGGATTCAACAGGAAGTGCTCGAAAGGAAAAATCCACCTGATAAAAACTCAACACCTGATGGACAAACTGAATTCTGTGCGCTGTAGAAGAGGTTCTGCTCGTTGTAAACTAAAGGATTTTTCTTAGTTTCAGGTGAACACACTCTTGTTGTGATCAAGGTTATAATAGTTTTGGATTTTTCAGTAGTTTTAGTTTTAATTTTGTTGTGATTTTTTGTTTTCAAATTCAGTTTTTCCCTCTTCTGTAAGCCTACACTGGATTAGACTCTTTGTAGAACTCCATATTTTATAGATGTGTGCTTTTTTTTGCTTTACTTGTTAATTTAGAATAAATATATTTCACATATAAATATATGTGAACGGTATGTCAACCTCTTCTATGAAAAGAACTCCAAATTCCTTCAACCACTACTAAATACAAATATGGTGACTTGATTATAATTATATTAATAATTAATAATCAGTGTTCTAAATTGATAGTTTAGTAACTTTATGAGGCTGATTTAGGTGAATTGGCTATATTTTTCTCTGTTTTTACAGATGGTGCCCCTCAACGAGCTACGACTTAGAACAAATCAAGTCATTCCCCTCCCTTTTGTAAGCCTACAGTAGATTATATTATATGTAGAACTCTATATTTTATATATGTGTGCTTTTATTAGCTTTACTTGTTAATTTAGAATCAATATATTTTGGAATACACATGCTGTCCATTTAATGTTGTACATTACGAACGATATATCAACCTCTTCTATGACAAGAATTCATGATTCCTTCAACCACTACTAAATAATAATATGGTAATTTGATTATAATTATATTAATAATTAATAATCAGTGTTCTAAATTGATAGTTTAGTAACTTTATGAGACAGATATAGGTGATTTGGTTATATTTTTCTCTGTTTTTACAGAGTGGTGCCCCCAACGAGCTACGACTTAGAGCAAATCAAGTCATATCATTTATTATAATTAATAATTATTTATGACATCTAACCACACTTTTGAAGTGTTATTCAGGTTCATCCTTACATATCTGATATCCTTATGGGAGGGATAGCATTTAAGCTAACGCCCTTTTATTTACATATTTGACGCCCAATGCAAGGTATCATTTATTCATAAAAGAGCCGTCCTATTATTCTACAGATCCCTCCAGTCCTGCACACTGATCCTTTAACAGCTCAGATTTTCACCAAAAAACTCATTTAGTCCTGAACTGTGTGGACTCCTGACCCCCCCTGAGGAGCCCCTGAGGGGCCCCCGGACCCCTGTGGGGCCCCGGACCCCGGTCCATCAGGTGGATTTTCCCTTCAGGTGCAGTGTGAAGGAAACAAACAGATCCAAAAATGTATAAAACAAACAAAAACAAGGAAAAGAAACACAAAAAAACAGAAACCTGACGCACTTAAAGGGTTAAAAACAGCAACGACCAGCTGCTGCAGCTTCAATCATGTAAACAGGATCAGAGCAAGGCAAAGAGGAGCAGGAGGAGGAGGAGGAGGAGCAGGAGGAGCAGGAGCAGGAGGAGGAGCAGGAGGGTGACGATGGTTGAAAGCAGCAGGATTAAAGGGTTCCGATGAATCTCGACTCACAAACACTGAAACGTTGTATGGAACCTGAAGCAGACACGAGACGTTTAAAACCTGTTGAACGATGTTAACGAACGACTTTAATCTTTATTTAGAATATTTTAACGTCCTGAAGCCTTTAACAAAAACATTTTATTTAAATAAAAACAGAAATCATAAGAAAAGTTTGTAAAGTAAAATTAGTTATTACACTTTTGTAAATTTAACCATTTTAATTAATTTTCTGCTTTATATCGACGATCAAATTTCAACAGGTAATTATTTGATTAAACAATTTTAATTTTAATAATATTTAAAAATGTAATCATGAACCTAATAGAAATAATAAAATTGTTTTGAAGAATTATATAAAATCAATAAATTTATAAATAAAAACAGAAATCATGAGAAAAGTTTGTAAAGTAAAAATAGTTTTTATACTTTTGTAACAATTTCACTTGTCATTTTTTCTGTTTCCTTAATTTTTAATTATATTTTTTAACATTGTCAAGTGTTAAAAAATGTGCAACAACAAACTATTGAATAACTTTAAATTATTAAACTTTAATTGTAAAATAACGATTAACTCCAGTTTAATTAACCTTCAATTTACCATATTATTATTATAAATAATATAATATAATAATATAACTATTACAACTATATTACATAATAATTATTCTTCCTATTAATATCATTATTAGTATCATTATTAGTATTACACATCATTATAATATTATTTATTATGTGTTACCCACTCATTACTATAATTTTCTATTTATTTTATTAGTATTTTTTATGTCCAAAATACAAAATATAATATTAATAATCTGGATATTAATAAAAATAATAATAATACAAATAATAATAATAATAATAATAATAAGACACTAAAAAGTTCAGACTTTGCTGGTTGATCTGAATCAAATAAATCAATAAAACATATTTGTGAGATAAACATTTTTCTTTCTTTTCTTGTCAAATATATTTTAAACAATATTTCTAAAGTTTTAAAGGAGTTGAGAGACGAAGAGTGACGATGAGGAGGTGATGAAGAGGGGAGGGGGAGGGGGGGTCGGCAGTGAGCTGCTGGGAGAGAGAGAGTGTGTGTGTGTGTGTGTGTGAATGTGTGTGTGTGTGTATACGTGTGTCTGTGTGTTTGTGTGTGTGTGTGTGTGTTTGTGTGTCTTAGTGTGTGTATCTCTCTTTCTGTGTGTGTGTGTGTGTGTGTGTGTGTCCACTGATGTTTAGCATTGAGTGTGTTTTTGCTTACAAGACGTGCAGGTGACGACAAAGGCAGGTTATACTGGTTCACTGTGTGTGTGTGTGTGTGTGTGTGTGTGTGTGTGTGTGTTGATTTCATCTGATTAAACTGAAGTTTAAAGTTTGGCCCGTTAATAAATTCAGCCTGAACACAAAATCAGAACGTCTGTATTTTGTATTTTGTATTTTGTGTATTTTCAGTTCAGATGAAAGCTACGGAGGCCCTGAGGGGCCAAAGAAACACCTGAAGAAAACACACGGAAATACACAAAACACACCAAACTGAGAAAACATCTTCATCAATGTGACAACAAGAGAGCAGCATTTAGAAAACAAAGACCACAACACAACACCAGTGTTTCTAGAGGACACTTAAAAGTGACGCACATGTCTGGACACGCTTCATATTATCACGTTATTTCATGATTATTATTATTTCATGTTAATTACTATTTCATGTTATAACGTGATATATAGCGTTAGCCCGCTAGCGTTAGCCTGCTAGCTCGTATCAATCACATTGCAGTGAAACAAATCAAATAAATGAATGAAACACGTTTTAGTTGGTCTCTCTCAACGGCACCGAGTTGGTCTGAGTTGTGCTAGCCCGCTAACGCTAGCATGCTATCGAATGCCGGCTAACATTAGCATGCTATCGATGATTAGCCAGTGCATATAGGAACATCTGTATCGATCCTGACATACAAACATGTTTTCCAGCAGGAATGCAAACACTGCTGATGTCAAAACCTTAACTCAAAAGAACGGAAGTTTCAGAGTTCATATATATACATATAAAAAATACAGGAAACAAAATACAAATCAACACATTGATGGCTGTTAACATTAGCACGCTATCGATCGGATGCTAACGTAAGCACGCTATCCATCGGATGCCAACGTTAGCACGCTATCGATCGGCCGCTAACGTTATCACACTATGATCGGCCGCTAACATTAGCATAGCTATGATCGGCTGCTAACGTTATCACGCTATGATCGGCCGCTAACATTAGCATAGCTATGATCGGCTGCTAACGTTATCACGCTATGATCGGCCGCTAACGTTATCACGCTATGATCGGCCGCTAACGTTATCACGCTATGATCAGCCGCTTACATTAGCATCGCTATGATCGGCTGCTAAAGTTTGCACGCTATCGATCGTCTGCTAATGTTATCACGCTATGATCGGTCGCTGACGTTAGCATGCTATGAAAGTTATAACGTGAAATTAGCGCAACTGTATCCCAAATCAGACACCGTTCAGCTGAGATTCTAACAAATCAGTATCCCACATCAGACACTTTCATCTCTCCGCTGTAAAACAATAAAACGATAAACGATAAAACGATAAAACGATAAACGATGGGGCTGCTGAGTTTTTCGGGGGAAATTGGATGTTTCCAGACGTGTGCGTCACTTTTAAGTGTCCTCTAGAAACACTTGTGTTGTGTTGTGGTCTTTGTTTTCTAAATGCTGCTCTCTTGTTGTCAGACTGATGAAGATGTTTTCTCAGTTTGTTGTGTTTTGTGTATTTTCGTGTGTTTTCTGTAGTTGCGGTGCTGTGACCCCTCAGGGCCACCGTACAAGGGGCCAAAATGTGTAAAAAACACACAAAAAAAATAAAAATAACGTTGGCCAACACAAGCGGCTGCTTCTTTGGTCATTTTGAAAGATAAAAACTTGGACAAATGATGAAGGTTTAAATCCTGATTTCATCAAAATGTGTTTGCTCAGTTTGTCAGAATTTGTAAAAGCAGAGTAACGTGGTTTTAGATTTCTGTTATATCCGATTTTAGAGTTGATTAAAGCATCTTTTTGGACACATTACTGAACTAAATGTGATGAAAAGAGTCAGAAGTGTCCAGAAATCCTTATAGTTTTCCAGCGTTAACAGGAATCAGCAGATAAACGGAGCGTCTCAGTGATCCTGCTGGACTTTATATTCCATCTGTGATCTCTGGGAGACGCCGGTCTTTAGAAGTTTTCCCCCAAAAACAGAAAACTTCCAACCGAAAAAAAGAAAAAGGAAAGAAAAGAGAAATTGTTCTGTTTCAGCCCCCCGCGGCTCCATCAGCAGGAACACACAAATCATCTCTTTCTCTTTCTGTCTGATCGCCTCCTGCAGAGAGGAGGACCCCTCCCGAGGAGGAGATCTGCTCCCAGCAAACAGGAGGAGGAGGAGGTGTTCAACCTGAGGCTCCGGACCCCCGGCGGGGCCGCCACGGGCCGATCACGGGACGACGACACGGAGGAGAAGCTGTTAGAGGAACTCTGCGAGATAATGAAGATTTAAAGGCTGAAATTAATCCAATTATCCAATCTAATAACAATAATATTAATAATAATAATGATAATAATAATATAAAATATAATAATAATAATAGTAAAAATAATATCATAATAATAATAATAGTAATAATATTAATAATAACAATAATTTTAATAATAATAAGGATATATAATAAGGATAATATAATAATATCTAAAATATAATAATAATAGTAATATAATAATAATCATAATATAAAAAATATAATAATAATAATATTGAAAAAATAATAATAAAACTAATAATAATATAATAATAATAAAAACATTGATAATAGTAATAATAATAACAACAACAATAATAATAATATTTATTATGTGTTACCCACTTCATTATATATTATATAATAATCTGAATAATTACAATAAGACAGTACAAACTTCAGGGACTTTCTTAAAATACTATAAAAGATTCAAAACCTCTGATTAAAGGTAAAAATATAACTGGATTAAACTTTCTACAGCAGGACACAAACTGTTCTGTCTGTTGGTCCCATTATGGAGATTTATTATGGTGATTTATTGCCAATAAATCAGTTTGTCAGGTCTGAAGAACAAGAACTCTTCTGGTAAAATGATGCTTTTCTATCTGGAGTCTGGTGCAGCAGTTATAAATCAATGGATGTCACTTATTAGGGGTTTTTTAATGGATTGTAGAACAGTTTAAGTTTTTAAGAGTTTGGTTTCATGTTATTTGGCCAATTTAATGGGTTTTTAGGCATTAATTGAAGGACACTGCTGTTAAAATGAAGGTTTCCTGAAGATGTTAGTGTTCAGACCTGCTGATCCTCCTGCTCGTTTGTCTCGTTGTCACGGTGACGCCCGGCAGCAGACGAGGCTCAGAGCGCCGGGCGTCGCCACGGCGACAGGCCGGCGTTCAGACATCAGCTGGCACCCAAACACCAAACACCAGTTACTAGGCAACGGCCGGTCGGCACGACGACCAGGAGGAGGCTCTGCATTCACTCCTCTGTCTCCTGGGCCACCTCCTCCTCCTGCTGCTGCTCCTCCTCCTTCTCTCTCCTCCTCCTCCTCCTACATCACCTCCTCGACTTCCTCCTTTCTCCTCCTCCTCTCTCCTCCTCCTCCTCCTGCCCCTCCTCTCATCTTCTCCTCCTCCTCCTGCCCCTCCTCTCTTCTTCTCCTCCTCCTCTCTTCTCCAACTCCTCTCTCCTCCTCCTCTGTTCTCCTACCTCCTACATCATATCCTCCACTTCTTCCTCTCTCCTCCACCTCATGTTCCTCCTCTCTTCTCCTACTGCTCCTTCTCCTCCTCCTCTCTTCTTCTCCTCTCTTCTCCTCCTCCTATATCACATCCTCCACTTCCTCCTCTCTCCTCTCTCCTCCACCTCCTGCCCCTCCTCTCTTCTCCAACTCCTCTCTCCTCCTCCTCTCTTCTCCTCCTCCTACATCACATCCTCCACTTCCTCCTCTCTCCTCCACCTCATGTTCCTCCTCTCTTCTCCTACTGCTCCTTCTCCTCCTCCTCTCTTCTCCTCCTCCTTCTTCTCTTCCACCTCCTCCTGCTCCTCCTCTCTTCTTCTTCTCCTCCTCCTCCACTTCCTTCTCTCTCCTCCTGCTCCTCCTCATTCTCTTCCACCTCCTCTTCCTTGTCTCTCCTCCTCCTCCTCCTCCTCCTCCTCTCTGAACAACTTTTAAATGTCTGATAATAAAAGTCCATCTTTATCGAGAAACAACAAAATAAAGTTTAAATATAAATGTTCTCCTGTGGTGAGAGGCAGCGACCCCAACGCGCCGCCTGGCAGGCAGCTCCTGATAATCGGTAGAAACTGGTAGAAACTGGTAGAAACCGTCTCGCAGCGAGATGTTTGCTGCTCCGGCTGCAGATCTGCAGCGAGGAGAGATTTCTACCAGCTCCAGATCTGGGCAGAAAGATCAGCTACAGCAGGAACCTTCATTTGTTCCATTTGTTTTTTTGTTTTTGTCTCTTTAATTTGTCTGATGAGGTGATTTCCTTCTCTGACACATTTTGTGAATCAAAACAAGCTTTTTTTTATGTGAAAATAAAACCTGCTTTAGTGATTCCTCTCTGATTATCTGCTTATCTTTTTAATTGCAGCTAAATTTCTTAATTTAAACTGTTTATAGATGCTGTGTGTCTTTTCGCCCAGATGTTCGCCTGCCAGGCAGACTGAGACGACAATCAGACGGGAAGCAGAGAAAATAAAACACAAAGCGCACGTTTCCCCCAAACAGTTGCTCCGTCTGGGCAACTGTCTAAATGTGATGATTCGGTTTGATTTAAATGGTGGCGGACTGTGAAATAGTAAAGCTTTTAGTCGTGAAACTAACTTGCATTTTGGGTCGAGTCGAGTCAAAGTCTTTGTGTTTTCAGTCGTTATGGAGTCAGAAACGACTTCAGCATCATTCCGACTTTACTGAAAACCGTCCGTCAACAAAAGGTTTTTCACTGTTTGATGATTTTCTTCCTTTAAAAAAGGACACCAGAGAGGTGTGGGAGAGGCAGTGGAACATCCCATAGAAGTCTATGTGCAGGTCATCCTGGACCAGGTTGGAGACCCTCATGACCACCGTTGGCTGGTCCCATCTGGATCTGGGTCTGTTTGCGGCGGACTGGTTCCTGGAGCAACAAGGAACTTTTGATTTTGGTTTCATTTTAGCGCCGCTTTTGTGGTTAATTCACCAGAGTCCCTTTAGAAAACGCCCACTTTTGCTGCTGCAGGATCTTACAGTCTGCCCCGCTCAGTCCTAGTTCTGATTCTCCCGTACCTTCCTCCCCGAAAGTGGGCCCAGAAACACCGTATTTGCTCCCAGGTCCTGTTGCAGCCAGCCAAAAGCTGTACTTCTCTGGCCTCAGCTCTGAAGTCCAACCCCTTCCCATCTGAGAGAGCTGCAGCTGAGCTGGAACATCCCGTCGGAGTCGATGTGCAGGTCATCCTGGACCCTGTTGGAGACCCTCATGACCAATGTTTACGGCGGACTGGTTGCTTGAGCTTAAAACAACAAGGGACTTTCATTTTGGTTTGATATGGGCGGCACTTGTGGACAAAAGTGAGTTAATCCATGAACATCAAAGTCCCTTTAGAAAACGTCAAATTTTACTGCTCGATGGTCAGCTCCAGGCCCTGCTGCAGCATCCCATCATCTGCAGAGGAACTTCCCATAGAAGTCTATGTGCAGGTCGTCCTGGACCAGGTTGAAGACCCTCCTGACCACCGTTGGCTGGTCCCATCTGGAGCTGCTGGAGCTTAAAGCGACAACAAGGAACTTTCATTTTGGTTTGATTTTAGTGGCGCTTGTCTGGTTAATCCACCAGAGTCCCTTTAGAAAACGCCTCATTTTGCTTCTGCAGTGTCTGACAGTCTGCCCAGCTCAGTCCTGGTTCTGGTTCTCCCATACCTTGCTTCCCGAAAGTGGGCCCAGAAAGACGGTATTGGCTCCCAGGTCCTCCTAATGGAGACCCTCCAGACCACCACCTGGTCTTTGGCTGGCCCCATCTGGATCTGGAGCTACATACTGAAGCTGTAACTGCAGCTGGAAAGTGGCAGTGAAACCTGATCTGGGGCGGTCTGGGGGCAAAGTCCTGCTGACCGGAAACGTCGGAGCTTTGACAGGTTGAAGGCGGCAGCAAAGACGAATCTTGTGTCCGTTTTGGTCAGTTTGCTGGAAGGACATTTTATTTTGTGTTGATTTTGGCGACCCATGAACACCAGAGTCCCTTTAGAATACTTCTAATTTTGCTGCAGGGTCTGAGCCCGCTCAGTCCTGGTTCTGGTTCTCTCTGTCAACCAGTGGAACCCAAAAGAAGTAAATTTAAATGTCCTTAAAGATCCTCCCGACCACCGCCTCGTCTTAGGCTTTACATTTCAGAGAACCATGTCCGAGTCAAACCAGGTTATCAGGCTCTTTAAGCCGATCAAACAACATTAAAGCCTCGGCTTCATGATCTTTTGTTCAGCCCCAAATTCTGAATAAAGCTGGAAAAGTTGTTGCGACGGCATCTGTGATTCTTGAATGTTTCCGTAGGTTTTTGTTGATTGGATGAACACGACTTACTGCAGTTTAAGGTATCTGGCGTCCAGTTAACTCTCCAGTCGGCGGCGTTAAAGTCGAGTTAGTTTGATTTGGTCAAGTCGTGTTTAAAGTTGTGAACATGGCATCAAGTTTTTGGCTGCTGATGTGAAGCAAACTGTAGTTTTCTAGTGAATAACATTTTACAGCTTTCTTGGGTAATTTTGTGTCATTTTTTACGTTATTTTGTGCCTTTACTGGTCATTTAACATCTTTTATTTGGTCATTTTACGTTCTTTTGTCATTTTGTAAAAATCTCTTTTTGTAATATGGTGTCTTTTTTCGGTAAATTTGTGCCTTATTTTGGTAAATTTGTGTCGGTTTAGGTAAATTTGTGTCCTATTTTGGTAAATTTGTGTCTTTTTTGTAAATTTGTGTCTATTTTGGTAAATTTGTGTCTTTTTTTGGTAAATTTGTGTCTTTTTTTGGTAAATTTGTGTCACTTTTTGGGGAAAATTTAGTTTTCTAGAAAATATTTTCAGATTTGAACACATCAAAGTGGAGACTCCGGGAGACAAACGTCTGGGATTAGTTCCCGTCCTGCTGGTCATTCTGCTGTACTACTTATCGACCACTAGAGGGGGAACGTGCGCTCGTGTTTCTGCTTCAGTCTCGGTGCGATCGTGGCCTCAGCGTGACTTGTTGAAGGTCAGGGTTGCTGCCTCTCAGGCTGCCTGTCAGGAAATTCGGTAGTCGAACGTGTCCTTCTCCATGTAGTCTGTCCAGGTGGAGGACGGCATGCTGCGGTACGGGTCCAGCAGGATCCGGAAGCAGCGCACGATCAGCAGCCCCAGGAAGATGAAGAGGATGAGGACGAAGACGAAGGCCGCCCGCTGCTCGAGCGTGAGGAAGGAGGCGGACGGCGAGGAGGACGAGGACGAGGACGAGAAGTCCGACTCGGAGGCGGAGAAGGTGCTGCTGTAGATGTCGTCGGCCATGACGGACGGACGCTTCACACGGTCGTCTGGTTCGGTCCGACGGGAGATCGTCCACCAGAAATCATCGTCAGGGAGAAGAAGGTCGTGTCGGAGAGGAGACGCCTGCAGAGAAAAACACAGAAACCGGACTTAAAGACGTGAATCTGGATCATCAGACAAGAAGATCAGAACTCGGTCTCTTCCATCTGATATCAAGACTTTACATTTTCATATTAGTCGTTTCTAACAGCAGATATGTTGGAATCACATGTTTACTGTTGGCCTCACACGGGGCACCAACAACGTTCTCTTTTTACTGGTAATTTGGTGTCTTTCTTTGGTAATTTTACATCTTTTCTCTTAATTTTGTGTCTTTTTCTTGTCATTTTATTACTTTTTTGGTTATTTTTGTCTTTATTGGTCATTTATTTATTTTATTTGGTAATTTTACATCTTTCTTCGGTAATTTTGTGTCTTTTTATTGGTAATTTGGTGTCTTTCTTTTTACATCTTTTTTTCCCAAATTTTGTGTATTTTTCTTTTCATTTTATGTCTTTTTTGGTTATTTGGTGTCCGTCTTCATTCAGACGTTCTGCAGGACGAGCTCGGAGACAAATCTGACTTCATGTATATTAATACCAGGATCTTTTAGGACTCTTTCCCATATTTGGGCCCCTAGAGCAACACCAGACACTTCCACCAGATAAGACGGGTCGGACGGATCAAATTACGATTGGCGTTTTTCATGGTCATGGTTTATGAACCGTTGAGTTAAAGTTGTTCTGTTGGTTGTGTAGTTCTGCGGTGGCTCCTCTGTGGTGGAGGTTTGAGTTGATTGGTAGAAGAGAAGCTGGTTGAGGTCAGAGAATCTGCTTTTTGTCCAGATTTTGGCGAAACAAATAAAAAGTTTCACATCAAAAGAGCACGTCATTTATTTTAAAGTTTTAAGTTAAGTTTTACTTTAATTAGTCTTCATCTTCTGAAGAGACAGTGAAAAAAAAGACATAATTTGAAGCCAATTGAGTTTTGGCTTTAATCTCCACGTGGGAAGCGCTCTCTCTCTCTCTCTCTCTCTCTCTCTCTCTCTCTCTCTCTCTCTCTCTCTCTCTCTCTCTCTCTCTCTCTCTCTCTCTCTCTCTCTCTCTCTCTCTCTCTCTCTCTCTCTCCACAGCGATCTGTTGAAAACAAAATGCCGCCCACAGACTGCTGGCGGCAGAACAACAGCAAAGTTGTTCAGAATCTGAAGACGTTTACTGATAAACAGCTTCAGGAGACAAAATGTCCCCAGTGAACATTTAGTCCAAGTGTGTAGATATAAAACAGCACCAGAACCTCTGAAACTAGATGAATAGAGTCTTTTTTTCAACCCTCTCAAAGGTTTCGGTGACATTTCAGCATCCTGCTGGTTTCTGCTCCATCGTCACCATGTTTCCACTCTCTCTTTTGTTTTGTTTTTTCATAATAATGCCTTCAGTTTATATCGTCCCTTTGAAAAAAAAAACCCAAGGAGACTTTGCATAAAGTGAAGGGACTGAAAATGTGTGTCTTCATTGGCAATTCCATGACTTTTGTTCACGTCTCACGTCTTCTATTTTGGGGGGTAATTTTACATATTTTAGGTAATTTTGCTTCTTTTTTCCAGTAATTTTGTCTCTTTTTTGGTAATTTATGTTTTTATTTTAATTTTAGTTTGAGTATTTCATTGGTCATTTTACGTATTTTGTGATTTTGTGGCATTTTTTGTAATTTTATTTCATTTTTTTGGTCTTTTTAGTTTTTTGGTCATTTTGTGTCTTTTTTGGCCATTTTGAATATTTCTTTTTGCTCATTTTGTATTTCTTTTTGCTCATTTTATGTCTTTTTTTGCTCATTTCCCATATTTTTTTCACTTATTTGACATCTTGTTTTGCAATTTTTTTTGTCTTTTTTGCTCATTTTGTCTTTTTTCTTACGTCTCCTGGTGAGGGTCCTGGATTGTTCGACCCTCCCTCCCACCCTAACTGACAGTGAAGGATTGTTGGATCATAGGCAGCCAAACTGGATTTTGGCGTCTTCGTTGCAAGTAATCTGAAGTTGTGTTATTTGTACACAGATTGAAGAAAATGGTGCAATAAAACACAACTCTGCCTCTTTTTGTTTGAGTATTAAATCATTTGAAAGGGTTAAAACAATCACGACACAAACGTCCGTGGATCTCGTCCAGCGGTTTTTCCTTTTTGCAGAACGTCTGACTGGTGAAGTTCTGACTGATTTCAGCCCGAACAACCAGACATCCTGCTGGTTTCTGGCCGGTCGTGACTATCTTTATGGTGAATATTTGTGCTGTGATTTTGTTAACTTTAGCTCCAACATGAAGCCAGAACAAAGTGTTGAAAATGTGATTCTGAGCCGGCAGCTTCACAGCTCGGCTCTGCTCTCTCTTTTGTTTTTTCCATGAGCTGAGGTCTAAAGATGTTCCAGGTCTGGGAGGAGGATGTTTGGCAGCTCTGGAGACGAATCTTAACTTAGCAGCTGCTGCAACTCGAGTTCAGCAGCAGAAACACAGAAACACAGAAACACAGAAATACAGAAACAGACTGGAGCCTACGGGATGATCAGGGATCAGATCGCCTGGCGCTGAGTCATCACTTTCACCTTCTGATTCTCAGTTGTTCCAACAGAATGAAAGTCCGTCTCCGGCTGCAGACCTGACCTGACCTGCACCACAGCGCTCTTACACCAGTTAACAGTTATTTTAAAGAATCTGATCTCCTTCATGTCTCCGTCTGGAGGTAGTGGCGCCCTCTAGTGGCCGCAGGGATTCAGAGTTTAAAGCACCAAGTGTCAGTTAGTGAGGGAGGGTCAGACACACCAGGACTTTCACCAGGAAACAGGAAAAACACGTGGAAAAAAAAGAAATGAAATGAGCAGAAAAAAAAATTGTAACCCCCCCAATACTACGTAATGAAATACAAAAAAATACGTTGAAAATTCCAAAAACATACGTAAAATGACCAAAAATATAAAAAAAACCTAATAAATACAATAAAAAATAAATAAATACAAAATTACATAAAAAAATACAAAAAATACGTAAAATGACCAAAAAAAAAAAATTAAAACCCCTCAAAATACGTAAAAAAATATGTAAAAAATGTGTAAAAATACCAAAAAAATACGTAAAATTACCAAAAACTTTCTAAAATCAATATGAACAGAACAGAGAGGACAGAAACCACCCTCAGTTGTTTGGTCATTCTGTGTATTCTTTGGTCCATGGGAGCTGTGGCAGAAACACTCATTGTAGTCTATGGGAGCTGTGATAGGGACACTCATAGGAGTCTATGGAAGAGACTCTGACAGACAGACGAGCTGCTCTGTCGTATATTCTTTTATTTTTTGGTAATTTTTGTCTTTTTCAGGTAATTTTGTGTCTTTTTTGTCATTTTGTGTGTTTTTTAGTAATTTTTTGTCATTTTTGTGTCATTTTGTGTCTTTTTTTTGGTCATTTTGTGTCATTTTTGTTTCCTTTTTAGGTCATTTTGTTTCTTTTTGGTCATTTTTGTGTCATTTTGTGTCTTTTTTGGTCTATGGGAGCCTGTGTGTCCAGGACCATAGACAGAAAAACTTCAGGTTCAGCTCTTACTGTTGGTTTTATCTTTGTGTTATTTCTGTCATAAAATCAGTGAAATGTTCCTTTTTGTGCATCACAGAACTCTGATCAGTTTTAATGAGCCGAGGATCGGCTGCAGGACGTCCGCCGAGGATTTCTGCTGAGTCTGCACACTTAAACTCTCTCCTCCCTCTTTAATATTTCACCGCCGCGGCTCTTCTTCTTCTTCTTCTTCTTCTACATTTTTATTCAGTTCAGCTTCGGCTGCTGAACTTCTGCAGGAGAGAAAAAAAAAACGAAAAAAAAAACCTTTAAAAATGCAGCTGGTACGTTTCTGTCTGGCCTGGAGAGAAATGAATCCCTTAAAACTGATGTTTGTAATTTACAGATTAATTGGAAGCCATTTAGAGCTGAGTCGGACAAAACACACACACACACACCTGAACACACACACACACACACACACAACTGAACACACACCTGAACACACACACAGCAGTGTTTATAATGCGAGGCTGAGGTCCCAGAGGCCTCCAGGCTGGTTATGAGTGAAAACCCAAAGAAAAAGTAATTAGATTTGGTAGAGTATACGTCGCTGACCTCGGAGCGTGGCGCTCGCTATAGAAGAGGCGTCACGGCGGCGCTCGCTATAGAAGAGGCGTCACGGCGTCGCTCGCTATAGAAGAGGCGTCACGGCGGCGCTCGCTATAGAAGAGGCGTCACGGCGGCGCTCGCTATAGAAGAGGCGTCACGGCGGCGCTCGCTATAGAAGAGGCGTCACGGCGACACGGCCGGAACCTTTGAAGAACCATCTCTGTAAAATCAAAAGAAATGTAAAAAGTTCTTGGCAGAGGTAACTGAACTCTCTTCTTCACTGTCTCAAATAAAATCTAATCTAAGAGAAATACCTAAAAAATATGCCACAAAAATATGTAAAATGACCCAAAAAACATGTAACACCCCCCCGATAATACGTAAAAAATACGTTAAAATACCAAAAAAATATGTGAAATTACCAAAAACAATGTAAAAAATACAAAAAGACGATGTAAAAAAATACATGAAAAAACACCAAAACATTATATAGAAAATATTATTTTTTTTACAAATACCTAAAAAATATGCCACAAAAATATGTAACATCACCAAAAAAACACGTAACACCCCCCCAATAATACGTGAAAAATATGTAAAAAAATACAAAAACATTTCATACTCTCCTTCTTCTTCTTCACTGTCTCAAATAAGTGAGCATGGCTAATTATGCACAGAGTCTCCGCTGATCATAAACATCATGATGGTGAATTAACCGGCATCACTAACTGTGCACAGAGTGTCTGGTGCTTGTTGTAAACAAACAGAGATCACTACAGAGCTAACTGTTAGCCTGTTAGCACATACACACTGTACTGCTACAGAGCTAACTGTTAGCCTGTTAGCACATACACACTGTACTGCTACAGAGCCAACTGTTAGCCTGTTAGCACATACACACTGTACTGCTACAGAGCCAACTGTTAGCCTGTTAGCA